>NC_058413.1:2419586-2427317 GCF_002201575.2 Neomonachus schauinslandi
CCCCCCCCCCCCACCCCCCCCCCCCTGCCCTGCTGGCCTCAGACCTGCGGACATACACCTGCCCGTGGCCACCCAGCACCTCCTGAGATGACAGCCACGCGGACCTGCTGCTTGTCGTCTACAACGCCCGCCAGGGGCGGGGACATCCCGGCATACCCCGGGCACGGGAGCGGGGAGCCTGGTAAGCATCTTGCATGAATGAATGAGTGAATGAGTGAGTGAGTGAGTTAACCTGAGGCCCAGCTCTCCTCCAGGTGTGCTTGGGGCCTGGGGACCTAGGGGCCTGGAGGTGGGATGGAGCATCTGTGCCCTGCATCCCCGTGGGCCTCAGTCCCGCAAGGCCACTCGGGCTCCAGTCACTGCAGCCTTGCCCGCCAGCTCTTCTGTCCTCAGGGGCACCCCGGGACCCTGCCCAGCCCTGAGTCCCTCCACGCCCTCCTGCACGCTGCTGCACATCAAGACACAGCGGGATAACACAGTGCACTCACGCTTGAGAAGCATGGCTCAGAGCCAGGACCCCCAGCGTCTGACCACAAACGTGCAACCTCTGAAAGTGACTTCAAGAAGCCGTTTAGGAAGACCTACAGAACAGGAGCCGCATTTGTAATCACACACCTGACAAGGGTCTGGTGTCTAGCATATATAAAGAGCTCTTACAACCCAACAATAAGGACAAACAACATGATTCAAAGATGGGCAGAGGACCCGAACAGACATTTCTCCAAAGGAGTCCTACGATGGTCGAGAAGCACTCGCACAGATCATCAGTCATTAGGGACACGCAAATCAGAACCACAGAGAGACACCACCACATACCCACTGGGACCACTACAACAGCGATTAAGGAAAAACTCAGAGAATCTAAGTGTGGTGCGGTTGTGAGAAAGGGGAGCCCTCCCTTGTTGCTGGTGGGGTCGTAAAATGGTGCAGACGCTGTGGAGGGGAGTCTGGCAGCTCCTCAAGAAGTTAAATACAGAATGCTTGAGAATTCCACGTGACCCTGGAGCGACCACCTGGCCCGCAATCCCGCTCTTATGAGCTCCAACACGGTCACCGGAGCTGAAGAACGAAGACAGCCCAGATGCCCACCAGCGGGTGAATGGACCAGCCAGGGGTGGGCCGTCCACACCTGGGATATGACTCAGCTCTAAACAGGAGCAGGGCACGGCCACATGCCACGACACGCGTGAGTCTCAGAACACGGTGCATGATTCCATCGCCACGAAATGTGCCGAACTGGTAAGTCCACGGACACAGGAGGTGGCGTCAGGGCCGCGGAGCTGGTAAGGGAGCGGGGAAGGCTCTGACGGGGTTTCGGGTTGGGGGACGGGAATGTTCTGGAACTAGACAAGAGGTGGTGGTCGCATAGCATAGCAAACGCACTGAATGCCCTCGAACTGGGCACTTAAAATGGCTGGTTTTAGAATATCTGAATTTCACTTCACAAAAAATACAGCATCTCTACTAGCTTGTGTCTTTTCCCAAGCTGGGTCTCTCAAAGCAGCCCCAAGTTGCCCTTAGGAATCTGGGGGTATATGGAGCTTTCTCCCCCTGCCCCCGGGCTCTGACGTGTTGCAGGTTTAACTCGTTTTGTCTGGAGCGGTCTCCCCGCCCAGGATACCACGCTCTCCCCCTGCACCCACGGCCCTGCATGCGGCTCAGGCGCCGCTCAGACCTAATTACCAAATGGATGGGATCTGAAGTTCGAACAAGTCACATGTTTGTGATGGTGTTTGTATGTTATATTGGGTTGTAGAAGGACACAATTATGTTTTTGGTGTTTTTATGCCAGAGGCTTGTATCTTGAAAAAATAAGTAACCCAAGTGCCAACTGACGGATGAATGGATCAACAAAATGTGGTCCATCCAGGCAACGAATATTCCTCAGTCTTAAAAAAGGCAGGACACGCTGACATCTGCCAGAGCATGGATGGACCTGGGGGACGTGATGCTGAGTGAGATAGGCCAGACACAGAGGGACAAGTACTGTAGGATTCCCCCCACGTGAGGTCCTTAGAGTCTCCAGATTCACAGGGAACAGAGTGGACGGTGGGCGCCGGGGGAGGGGCGGGGGTCGGTGACTCAGGGGGACGGAGAGTGGACGGTGGGAGCCGGGGCTGGGGGAGGGATGGGGGTCGGTGTCTCATGAGACGGAACTTTATTTGGGGAGATAGAACGTTCTGGTCATGCATGGGGGACAGCTGCACAACAGTGGGAATGTGCTTAGTGCCCCTGAGCTGTGCGCTTAGAGATGGATAGGTCGGTAAATTTGGGGCATTTTTTACTGCAATGAAAAAAAGAAAAAAAAATTAATTAAATAAAAATAAGTCAGTAAATAAATATGCCCTGGTTGCTCCTGCAGCAGTTGGAAGCCCTGGGGCCCAGGAAGGGAAAAGGGAAATGCAGGCTCCAGAGTGGGGAGTGCCCACCAAAGGTTTGGTTTCTTCTCCGCCTGAGGCAGACATGGGACAGACCATGAGAACCACAGCAAGCCCTCCTTTGATGGACGAGGGCATGAGGTCCCAGAGGAGTGAAGCAGTCGCTCGGGATCACACGGGGGGCGGCAGGTGGCTGGGCAGGGGTGAACCTGGGGTCTGTCTGCACTGCTCCCCAGCCCCATCGCCAGAACCCAGAGCCACCAACCTCCGTCAGTGTGTGGGGCCACGTCCGCCCCGGCCTGAGACCCTCTGGGGGACAGAAGTGTGCGCCTAAACCCTGCAGGTGGTGCCCGGGGCCTCGGCACCCTCCCTGGACCCAGGTTCTGCCTGGAGGGGCACAGCCGGGCCGGAGCCTAGAGGGGCTGGCCTGGGAAGCGCGCAGGGGGTGGGGGTGGGGGGTGTGCATGCATTTCCAGAACTCAGCACCCCTCTGCAGAGGGGCGTACCTGGTGGAGGGAACAGCAAGGCAAAGGCAGAGGGAGGGAAGGCTCATCCCTCGGTGGTTTCCCTACAACAGAAGGACTCCAAGGCCTCCTCTTACACTGTTTTCTGCCCCTAAATGCCACTGAGCAGCCCACAGCCCTTCTCCAGTGCCCAGCCTCCCTGGACTGTGTTATGCCAAGAAGGGGGCTCCAATAAACCAGCTAACAAGCACTGTTTGTGACTCTGTCCGTCATCCCAGCCTCCCCAGATGCGGGGTTCAGAGCTGCCCCTCCTGGCACATGCGGGCTGGGGGTGGCAGGCTAGGCCCGGTGCCCCTGTGCCTCCCCCCAAGCTACTTTCCATTGTCCCCTGGGCAGACTCCCTGTCCGAGTCCTCCCATGGCCAGGCTCTTACCGGTGGCCCCTTTGTGGCAGAGCCTGGGGTCGGGGGCCCTTCATCCCTCGGCAGCGATGGGCCATTGGGCTCCATGTCCTTCCCTGCAAGAGAGGGGCCAGAGTGGGGACCAGGGCATGGCAGGAGGGCCGGTCCCTCCGGCTGGCCGCCCTGAGTGAGACACGGGCCTCCTGGGCAGGGCAGGAAGCCAGCCGAAAGATCTAACACCACCAGCCAGGGTCCCTGCAGGGAGGGACCCAGGAGCGGAGGCCCAGCTCCCACGACCTGTAGGAGGAGCCCAGGCACCTGGGGCACTGGTGCAGCATGTCTTTGGGGTCCCATAAGGCCAGGCACCCCACTTTCAGAGGAAGAATGCGATATCCAGGTTCTGAGGCACATGGCGGGTTCAGGGTGCCCGGACCACAGCTGGCCTTCCCTCTCGCCCTGACCCTCTGGGAGCTGGGCTCTCGGAGGGAGGTAGCCGGACATGGTCCCTGCTCCCCGACCTGGCAGGTGTCTGGATTCAATCTGGGAAACAGTCACCCTTCCCTAGCTCCATCTGTTTTGAAGAGGGTTTCCAAAGCTCGGGTTTATGGGCAGGGGGACGAGGGATGGGCTCAGACCTTACAGCTTACTGCTGGGTCCCCGCACTGGGAAGGGGGGGAACCATCCTGGCGGGGCGGTGAGGACAGGCGCCCCCAGAGACAGCCCTGGCGGGGGCTCTGCACACCCACTCCCCGGAGCCCTGGGAAGGGGCTGGGGGCTGGGGACGGCGCGCCGTGCTCTGCAGAGAAGCCAGCCTGAGGAAATGGTTCTGTCCTCAGGGACCCAGGTTCCCCTGGGGCAGGAAAGGCCCTGGAACAGCAGCCACTCCAGGGGCCACGGCCTTCCTGCCCCAGCCGGGGAGGCCTTGCTGCCTCCGCTTCTGCATCCGCAAAGCTCCCTGTGCCCCGACACCCAGCGCCCGGGCTTGGGGGTGAGCAGGGGGCTTTCTGCACTTCCAGGGCGCCCCTCCCTCCAGGCCCCCGTCTTGGGAGGCTTGTCCTGCAGCTGTCACCTCCGTGTGGGTGCTGCCTGCTGGCCTGGGCGGACCCGGAGCCCGTGGCAGTCGGAGGCGGGCACCAGTTCATCTCCTCCGTCCACACCCCCCCCCCACCCCTGCCCCCAGGACCTGACACTCTTCTCCTCCTGGAGCAGGTCCCTGCCTGCTGGGTCCTGCACTGCATGGGCCAGCCGCCCTGGGGACCAAATACCCCAGAGCCTGGCCGCCCACTGGGACTGCCCTTTCCCTCCCCCTGCTCCTGAGAGGACGCGGCAGCAGAGACGGAGGTCAGATGTATTTCCCCAGGCGTCCCGTGCCCCTGGCCCATGTCACCTGACGAGGCGCATGCCATGTGGCCTGTTTCCATATCTGCTTGTGAGATTTGGGGTGGGAGGTCCCCAGAAGCCCCCCAAGCCCTGACAGTGTGTCGGTCTGAGGCTCTCCCAGGGTCTCCAGGGTCGGGACGGACACTGCAGCCGGGAAGGTTTCGGGCATCTCTGTCCTCCCTCCCAAGGCAGGCAGCGGGCAAGGGGCAGGCGGGCTGGAGTCACAGACACGCAGGGAGCGCTCAGCTTAGACTCTGCTGGGCGGCCGGTGAGGAATTAGGTGACGGCGCAGGGCGCACCTGGAACCAGGAAGGCACCAGCAGGTGCAGGGGACCCTGTGCCCTGTGGGCTCAGTGCTTCATGCACCAGAGGCATGAGAGCCCCCTCCGGTCTGGACTGTTCCCTCTCAGAGCCCGGGACTCCTCTGCAGCTAGGAGGAGGTACTAATATCCCCATTTTACAGATGAGGAAACTGCCGAGTCCCGAGAGGTCCTGCCCCTGGCCCAGGGTCACCCAGCCAGCAGAACTGGGGCTGGGACTCAGGCTGCCTGCCCTGAGAGGCTAGGTTTGGGACCGCCCCACCACACTGCCTCTCCAACGACCAGCTGCCCCCAGAGCCCAGGCGAGGGAGCCCCCTGTTGACCTCCACAGCCAAAAGGCTGTCACCTGGCCCCACGGGTCCCAGGGCTTCAGTACCCTGCTAGCCCTTTGTTCATTCTGCACAGTACCAGCACCTGGGTGGCGGTTAGCTGAGCAAGGCTGTCGCCCGCCTAGCCAGGACAGCACAGAGAGGGGAAGGGACCTGCCTGAGGTCACAGAGCCAGGGGGACCCAGGCCCCGGCGGCCGCCCCAGCCCATGCCGGCGCTGACCTGGGCTGAGGGGGTAGAGCTCATTCTCTCCACCGAAGAGCAGGTTCCGGCTGAGTTTCCGGGGGTCGACTTTCTGGGGGGTGGAGGAAGGCGGACACAGTGAGAAGCGGCGGCGGAGAAAGGCCTCCTCCTTCATGGCCTGGGTGCTGGGAGGCTTCTGGAAGGAAGGAAGAGACGCGGTCACACCTACGTGGAGAGCAGGGGCGGCCCTAGGGGCCGGTGGGCAGCCTCCCACCCACCCTGGCAAGAGGCACTCCACAGGTCAGGGGTCAGTGGCAGGGGTCACCCCGTCTTATAGTCAGGCCCTCACTTGGGACGTCTCAAACAGACGAGGGCCTGGGGGGCCTGCAGACCAGCGGGGGGGGGGGCGGTCAGCGCAAGGAAGGCCGTGCCCAGGCTTCCCAGAGCCCTCGAGGGAGGACTGCGCCCGAGTCCGTGTTGGAAGCTTGGCCCAGACCAGCCCTGTCCAAGTGTAGCCCCTCATGGGTGTGGCAGGCACCTCTCTCTGGAAACACCCCACCCCCAGGCCCAGCACTAAATTGGCTCTGTCGACCCCGGCCACGGCCACGTGGACCTGAGACGTGCCACTGACCCATGCCGGGCCACCAGAACTTCCCTCCCTGGTGACAGAGCTCTAGGTGGGGAGACGGCCGCTGACGCACACAGCGGGGTGGTGGGGGTGGCCGAGAGCTGCCTAGAGAGAGTGGACGGTGCCCAGGGCACCAGGGGCAGCTGGCCTGGGACCAGACCCCGCTGCCCTGAGACCCTGCCCCCCGCACCCCCTCGGTCTGTCCTCCGTCTGCTTCGGCTCCTCCTCGGGGGTCTCTGCTGCTGGCGCCCCAACAGCTTCACTCGGAGAGAGACACAGGTGTGCTTAAAGCCAGGTGTGCCCCAATTCACACTCTGCCCGAGCCCTGGGCACTCCTGAATGGGCTTCCTTCCTGCCCGAAGGCCTAGCCCGAAACAGCCCACCACTCACGAGCGGGCCTGGGCCTCCTCCTGGATCCCTGCCCCCTCGCAGCCCGGTCCCCCCCAGGCCTGGCGCAAGCAGGTGACCGGTGACATAAGTCCCCAGAGCCGTCAGCCCATGTTATAGATGAGGAAATCGAGGCTCGGGGAGCTGAAGGCCTTTCCCCGTGGTCACAGCCTGGGGGTGGTGGCAGGGCAGGGTGGTGGCAGGTGACTCGGGCTCCTAGTCCTGTGCTCTGTCCACTCCCTAGGACCCGCTCCGGAAAGGCCCACGGAGCCATCTCTCCTCCGGGTCTGGGGCTGTGGGGCGCCTCCCTGCATGGGCCCGTGGCTTCCCGCCAAGCCCAGGACAAAGGCCCCATTTCTTCCCAAGGCCCTGGGCCCTTCAGGGCGGGGCCGTGACGGGGTGGGAGAGTAGGACTGGGCGGGGCTTCGGGGCAACCCCAGACCCTCCTCTGTGCCCCCTGCCTGGGGTCAGAGCGAGGGGCTCCCAGCCCCTCCAGCCCCTCGCTTCCTAACCTAGTCACCTGGCTAAGCTTGTTACCTTTTACTGATGGGGAAACTGGTTTCAGAGAGGTTGGGATTCTGGCCCATGGTCATGCAGCTACTGAGTGGCAATGCACGTGCTTGAGCCACCTGGGACCGACTGCAGAGCCTGGCTCCCAGCACCCACGGCCTCGGCTTGGCTTCCAGCAAAGCCACTGCTAGGCCAGCGGGGCGGGCGTCTGGGCGGCCCTGCCGTGCTCGTCAGCGTCCACGGACACCTGCAGCCTGCCAGCCGAGTCAGGCATGAACTGGACCTGGAGGGGCCCCCAGGAGAGCGAGGAGGGCTGAAGGCACAGGCAGGCCTCCCTCACCTGGAGCCTCGCCTCTCCTAGGTGTTAAGTCTTGCCCACATTGCCTGAGATTGGCTCGGCTCCCCAGCTGGCCCGTCCGCGCCGGCTCCACCCAGGGCAGAGTGGGGAGGGCACGAGGATCCTGGCTGCCTTCTCAGACCCTATCTCATGCCTTCTCCCAGGACTGCTAGCGGCCATGGGACTCTGGTCTGTGAGCTCCACCATCCACCCATGTACCCTATCCTCCTTCCTTCCCTCCCCCCCTCCACCTATCCAGCCATCCATGCATCTACCCATCTACACCATCCTCCCTCCTTCCCTTCCCACCATCCATCCACCTACCCATCCACACAACCTTCTCTCTTCCCTCCCTCCCTCCCATCCATCCACCTACCCATCCACACCATCTTCTCTCTTCCCTCCCTCCCTCCCAT
>NC_058413.1:2427417-2430376 GCF_002201575.2 Neomonachus schauinslandi
CCACACCATCTTCTCTCTTCCCTCCCTCCCTCCCTCCCATCCATCCAGCCAGCCAGCCAGCCATCTACCCATCTGCCCATTTGCCTATCTATCCGTCCATCCATCCACCATCTGTCCACCCAACCTCTCATCCCTCCTTCCCTCCCTCCTCCATGGATCTTTCCAGCCAGTCAGCTGAGCAGCCTGCTACCCCTCCTTCCCTCCCCACTTGCTCCCCGTTAGCTCAACAACCAGACCCATCAGAGGTGACGTTCAAATGCCCAACCACTGGCGCGGATACCCTCTGATCCGAATGCAGTGCCGGTGTGCACCAGCGCACAGTCCTCTGTCCTGACGCCCCACACCAGTGCTTGGGCCCCCGCGAGCCCCCTGTGACCCGCTCAGACAGGGAGGGCAGCACTCTTACTCAGTAGTGCTCCGGGGTCTACACAGCTCTGCTGAATTCATACCTCCCTTGGTCTTCCCGCTGCCCACCCCGGCTGCGGTGGACACTGGGTGCTTTCTCTCCACCGTGGTCCAGGCCGGGGCGAGGTGCTGGGGAGCGGATGCTGTTTCATCCACAGCAAAAGTAAATCCAGGTCCCATCTCCCCAGTGGCTGAACCCGGTCCAGACTCAATGCCCCGCTCACCCCTGTCCTCCGGCCCCTCCACGACCCTGCCCCTCCTCCCACTCACTCTCCCGGCCACACGGGCCCCTTTCTGTCCCTGGAAAACGCAGAGCCCATGCCCGAGGGCCTCTGCTCTGGAACGTCCTCCCTGGAATGCCCTCGCCCACATCTTTCCCTGGTGGGGTCCTTCCCACACTCAGCTTAAATGCCACTTCCCGGAGGGTTGGCCCCCCTTACATCTCATACAGGCAAATTCTCCACATAGCACTGGGAGAACCTTCTCCCTGGTGTTCCTTTCTCACTAACTCTCTTTCCCCATAGGACACACACTCTAGGAGAGGGGGTGGCATCTGTCTGTCCTGCTCACTGTCTATGTGAGCACGCCCCGAGCAGGGGCTCGCAGAATGGCTCAGGGCTTGGGGACCCCAGAGGTCCCTGGGGTGGATGAAAGCCACACAACAAACACCCCTGGGCCTCGTTCCTCCTTTTCTGCAGGTCGGGGAGGATCCTCGGAGTGGTGGCCAGGGTCGGTTCGGGGTGGATTTCCAACGTAGCCCTGGAGAGGTAGCCCTGTTCCTGCCTGCCCACCAAGCCAGGTGTGGTGTGAGCGCTAGAGAGCCCGGAGCAGCCGAGGACCAAGCCCTGTGCTCTGGGCGCTAGCAGGAGGCAGGGTGGAGGTAGGGGCCTGGCACCAGGAGGCTGCCAGGCTGCCAGGACCATCAACCCGATGCTGGGCAGGTGGGGCCTCCTCACGATGAAAGCTGAAGGCCCACAGGCCCTGGGAGGGCAGCCTCCCCATCCCCGGAGCCCGAGGGGAGGGAGAGAGAGCTGAAGAAAGGAGCCATGAGGAAACAGACGCCCTCCCTCCCCCCGCCGTTGAGCCAGCCCCCTCTGGGGCTGCACCCACGGTGGGCAGCTGCCCCTCCCTGCCCGCTGGGAGGCTCCCCGGGCCTGGACTCCAGCTGCCCAAGGGCTCAGGGGCGCTCTCTCTGGTCTCCCACCTGGGGCACCAGAGCCCCCGGCATCCATGGGCCACGGGTCCCACGCGGGGCTGGCCCAGAGCGGGCCCGGCCAGCCCCGCGTCCCTGAGTTCAAACACTTGTTTGGGTACCTGCCAGGTGACAGGCTCTCTGATGCTGAGCCGAGGCCGACTGGCCGACAGCAGGCCTGGGGAGCGGACACGGAGCCCACGCCAGCCCCCACCCCCCCAGGGAGCCGGCCCAGTGCCCTGCCCCCCCCCGCCCGCTGCCTCCTAGGCAGTTTCCTGCCTCTGAGCACCGTCCCCTCCACCGCCGCCCAGACGCCCACCTTCGGGCCAGAATAATGGGATCCTTACAAAGAAAGGTCACTGGTGCCTTATCAGGGCTCCCCAGGCGGGACGCCCAGCCCGGTTATCTGGGCCCAAACTCGCCAGGCCTTGGCTCTCAGTGGGAAGGGCTGGGACTGAGCAGGAATCCGGCAGAATCCAACAGAATGGACTCACTTCCATCCCCCTCGCAGGCCCAGAAGTGGGGGGACGCTTCTGACCACATTCTTCCCACCACGCCACAGAGGTGTGGGGAGCACGCGGAGCTGGGGAGAAGCGCCCCGTCTCTGACGGCTGTGGGCCTCCGCTAGCCGCATGTATCTCCGAGCACCGATCTGTAAAGGGAGGTTTCCTCTGGACCATTGGTGGCAGAGGAAGAAGCAGGCACCCATGGTCTGGCCACCACCACCACCACCGTGGCCGTGCCTGCACTTTTGTCTGAGCCCAGTGGCTTGTAAGAGGCTGTGGGGAAGACGCCCCGAAATCACAGAGAAGCTCAGGGATGAAGCAACGTCAGGCCACCCATTTAGTTCTCCAACCTCCCGGCCGATGGAGAGGTCAGCAGTCCCAAGGCTCATGACCATGAGGACCCTACTGATGGGAAGCCACGCAGGGCTCCAGAGCCCCCCCACGGAGGCCACGGCATGGTCCAGCCCAGCACCGACGGCCCTTCCTGAGAGCACACACCAGCAGGAGGTTCCAGAAGCATGCTGGGGCCCTGTCCCCAGGCAGCGCCGACCACTTGGGCTCAAACTGGGCAACGTGAGCAGCCCCCACGGGACTGCATTTTGGGGTGTGGGAGCTGGTCCCCCAGGGTCACCTGACACCCATCCTGCGTCTGGACTGGTGTTCGGGCCCTAAGGGGCTTTGGAGCTGGGGTGTCTCCAGTCCCTCTGTGGTGCTGATGATCCTCAAGGCGCCCCTGGGCCCCTTCATACGTGTGATCCCACCGGATGTGATGCTTATGGACCCGAGCGGGGGGGGGGGGGGGGGGGCCTGCCCCCCCCCCCCTGCTGCGAACACCAAGACCACAGGGGGCCGGGGG
>NC_058413.1:2430476-2461675 GCF_002201575.2 Neomonachus schauinslandi
TAAAGATGCAGAAACCAAGGTCGCCAGAGGGAAAATGGCTACTCTAAGGCCCTGTGGCGTGAACCATTCCCGGGCCCCCTCTAGTGCTGTTGCTTCAAGCCCTGAGTCCCTTCTGTACTTTGGAGGGCTGAGCCCAGGGCCAGAAAGGAGGGGAAGGGGCCAGGCTGGGGGGAGGTGGCAGAAGCCCCCCCGCCCCGAGACACTTCCCAGATATGGCCACGAGTGTGGCTGAGCCCTGGGGAGGGGGCAGGAAGTGGCTTGCTGGCCTGGGTGTTCCCAGGCTGACTCAGCGGGTCATGTGGCTGGGGGTTAGGGCCAGGCCCTGGCACCCGCCCACCTGGCCTCCTGACCGACACCTGGCCAACTGCATGCTGAGTGCCCTGGTCAGCCGGCCCGGGCACCGCCCACTTGCACTCCCTGGAGCATACTGTTCCCACCCAGTTCTAGGGGGCCCTGGTTCCCTGGCAGGACTCCACATGGTCCCCTGCAGGCCTGACCCCACCATGTCCCTCCCCACTGTCCTGATGGAAAGGGGACTGATTTTCAGATGCAGACTGCAGCTTGGTGGGGGGTGCTCTCTGGGGCAGGGGCGTGGTGGGGAGGGGGAACCCAGCCAGGAGACCTGGGCCTGCGGGGGTCCCCGGCCCACTCTCAGTGTCCACATCTGAAGCAGGGAGGTGGGCTTGGGCCCCAGAGTGACCTCACGCCCCCTTTAAGGAGAGATGCTCTCACTGCCCCTGCCGGGGCGGGGGGGGGCCCTGGCCTCTGTCTAGAAGTCCTCAGCACACCTGGGGGGCCTCTGCCATCCCCACAGGCCTCCGCTGCCCTGATAGCGGGATGGACAGGCAAGCAGTTAGGCGGCTGCCACAGGGGGGCACGTGGCCAAAGTGGGGCACACCGCCGTCTGCTGCCAAGACTGCTCATCTTCCCTCATTGCAGGGCTGGAGCCTGGAGTGTGGGCGGGCAGCTCCGACAAGAAAGCTGGACAAAGTGGGCCATGGGCTGCCGTGAGCCAGAGCTCACGTGCGCCTCACTGTCCCCGAGGCTGGGACCCCGGGGTTGTAGACGGCGGGGCGCCCATGGCCGGGGGAGGTGGGCCACTGCTGACCCCAGGGGAGCCCTGGGGGCTCGGGCAAGCCTACACTCTCCTCCAGACCCCTCCACCTTGGTCTCTCCCACTGCCCACCCCCACGCCACCCCCACGGGACCCTCTGCTCTGGCTCCTGTCCGGTGACTCTGGGGTCAGCAGGTAGGTAAGCGTGTGGGCCCTTCCCTGGAGGAGCCAGCAAACAGAAGGGACAAGGACATGGGGCAGGGGCGGTGGGGGGGTGGTGGGGAGAACTAAGGCCAGGACCAAACCCTGCTGGGGCCCTGGGAGGGGGCATCAGCCCTCGGCTGAGCAGTCGGGAGCTGGCACAGGCAGGGACCCACCTTGTGGCAGCCCTGTCAAGGACCTCGCCGTGCAGAGGGGAAGCCGGCCCAGGCCCCCTCCACAGACCCCCACGCTGGACTCCATCGGCAGGCTGAGCCCTCAGGAGGAGGGAGCGGATGGTTCCAGTGGGCCCTCCCTGGTCAGACGGCTGGGTTCCACTCTGCATCTCAGGATGGGGCGGCCCACAGGGACGCCCGGACGGTTCTGTGCCCTCTCTCCAGGGAAAGGTGGTCCTTCACGGGCTGTCGTGGGTCATCTTATTACATGCCAGCCTGCCTGGCCCCAAGCTGCTCGGTGCCCTGACACACTCGGGGGGATGCACCCCGATCTTGAAGGACCCCCTTTTCACAGCCCCTGGTCCTGTGCTGCTGGGCATGTGGGGTCTTCCCACAACATAAATCCCACCTGGGCTGTGCCCGAGGCCGGGTCTGGGATGTAACCGGAGCTTCATGACTGCACCACGTCCACCAGCCCAGCCTGGTCTCGGGGCCCTCCCCAGTCAGAAAGAGGGGCAGCCTGGACCCCGGGGATGGGCCATGTCCTCCCACCCACCTGCTGCACGGCATCAAGCCAGTGACTAGGGGGCTGCTGGGGGCTCCTGGCTCCCCATCCTCTAGGCTTGCAGCAGCCTACACACACAGACACACAGACACACAGACACATACCCAGGAGAACCCTGACCAATACACCTGGACATCATGCTGCTCTCTCTTCTTGCCGCCATCACCGCCGGGGGCCCCACCGTGAGAACAGAAGTACAGCAGGTGGGGAGGCGGCGGCAGTCGGGTACATTGCTTGCTAACACATGTGAACCATTACTGTGGGCAATGCCAAGCCCTAAAGAAGGAAGCCTGGCATTTCAGGAGCATAGGGTCCCGGGAAGCCTCGGCGCCAGGGCCCGCAGGAACCGGCAGAGTCTCCCTGCACAGGGAACCGTCCACGGCGAAGCCACCACTCTGGTGCCGTGAGGGGGAGGGGCGGGCTCCAGACACAGCTGGAGCGACCGGGTGGCTGGGCAGACATGCACGCGGGGACCCTCGGTTTGCTGGTGGCCCGGGGATATCCGGGCTGGTGGACGCTGTGCGGTAATTACACTGCAGTCATGTTCCAGAACCGGCCTCGGGCACGGTCCAGGTGGGACGTCCTTGGAACACTGTGGGATTTCTGCAGACCCCTGCCCTGCTCCCCACTGTCCGGCTGCAGCTGCCTCCTGCCCCTGGAGGGCTGAGGTCAATAGAAGCGTGATCAGAAATCCAGGTCAACAACTGAACTTATGCCAAGAACTAACTCTTTAAAATATATCATAGAGAAGACACACGCCCAACGGCCGCCCGTTCGGGTACAATTCTATGGCTTCGTCCTCAATGCCAACTGGCTTTGGACTCCACACAGCCATGGCCTCATGGGTCCCCGGGTCAGGGTGAAGCCTCCTTTCCTAACCAACCCCCCCAATCTCACCTCTGCAGGGAACGAGGCCCCAGATCTGGGCGGGAGCACCTCCCTGCCTTGGACGGAGCAGAACAGTGGCCCCGAGCTGTCCCCTCTGCTCCTACAAATGGCACTCAGGCTCTCCCAGCCTTAAGACTGGTCCTGTGTGCCCCGCCTGCTCATTTAGGGGAGCAGCACCCCCGCCTTCCTCTCCAGCCTCTGGATCTGCATGGCCCGCTGAGTCTCCACTGCTAGCAGGGGCCACCAAGGACTCCTTACGTGTGAGAACACCATCCAGAGCAGTGACCGCTCCCGCCAATGGCAGATCGTGTCTCTCAACCCAAGTGCGGGTGGCCAGGAACCCCCTGCTCTGGGCTCACCTGGAAATGGGCGGCACCCGGCTTCCTCCAGGAGAACCCGCACTGGGACGGGACACGGACCCCGGACTCCCTTCTGCCCTAGCTCGGGTCCAACCCCCTGGCCCTTGGTCCCCCGCACGGTGGGGCTTCCAGAAGGGCTCAAGCTCATGCCTGCGTAGCACTGAGGTGGAAACGGGTTTCATATGGGGTTTGGGGGTTCGGTCACTGCTTGAGCGGCATGGAGGGGCCGGAGGGAGGCCTGGCTTCCCGGGATTCGGAGGTGAATCCTTGTATAAACTGGAAACTCCCTCCTCACCGATCGGTCCCACTTCTCACAAGGCAGACGCTCCACCAACGTGCACACGCCACCCGGCACTGTGTCCTCACTGGCACCGGATGCTGAATGAGTCAGGAGGTGGGCGGCAGGCACAATCCCGCCCTTCAGCCTCCCACTCTGTCCAGGGGCTGGGAGGATCCACGTCCTGAAAGCAGAAAGACCCCAAATGCTCCCTTTTCCTGTCCTCTCCATTCCACAGAGGAAGTACCTGAGGCCCCAAGAAGAGGCTGACTGGCCCAGGGTACGTGGCCGGTTAGGGGAGGCCCCCCACTCCCAGCTCGCCTGGGGCAGGTGATGCTGGGCCCCTGGCACCACCCCACATCTGCTGGGACTGAACTGAGAGCCAGAACAGGAGCTCCAGGGACAGAACATCCTCTGGACCACCGCCTGCGGACTCCTTGCTGTACCCCCAGCCTTGCTGGCCCTGGAGGAGAGCCCACAACCCTGCTGGGGGGGCGGCTGTCCTTCGCACCTCCACTTCCAAGTTCTGCACGCAGTGGGTCCAACTGTGGCGGCCTCCCACAGCCCTGCATACCTACTATGTGCCGCACACTCCCACCCCGGTGCAGGCAGGCCCGGCGGGTTTGCGTTCATCCGGGGAGCGGCTGTCCGCACCTCTCCCAGGTGAAGCCGATGGGGTCTCGCATGGCCCCAGGCCCCCTGGCTTCAGCCTCCAGCATGAGGCCTTACTCCCCTGCTGACGGGCCGGGCAGGCGGCTGCTGGGGCGCGAGGGGGGAGCCCTACTTTCCGGGCCCTTCTGGGGTAACCAACTGCAGCAGCTGCCGGTGACCCCGAGGCAGGCTGTGGACAGCCTGCACTCCTGGCTGCCCCTGCCCCTCCCTGGCGGCGTGCGGGGAAACCGGTTCCGTCAGAAGTCACGTATCTGGCACAGAAAGTGGGCCTGCGAGTCCAGCAGGACCAGGCTGGCACAGAGCCAAGCACCCTCTTCCTGACCTGCCATGGTAGGGGGCGGTCCAGAAAGGTGACCTGGCGTCTCCAGAATGTGGCGGCCAAGCCCGCAGGCCCCCAGGCCCGGCCACCAGCCCCCCTCGCTCCTCGGACCCAGGAGCCTACCGTCCCCAGCCCTGAGCAAAGCCCGCATGAGGGCGCCCAGCTTCCCGCTGAGAAAGTGTCACAGCCCGACCCATGAAACCTGGTGGGGCCATGCTGAGGGTCCCCAAAGAGGCCAAGAGAGAAATGAAAACATAGGTCCCCACGGCAACGTGAACACACATGTTCGAGACAGCCAAAGCGTGGTTGCAGCCCAGCTCCCCACGGGCTGATGGATGGGGAAGCGCACAGCGGTCCGTCCACACGGGGATGCGTACTCAACCACGAAAGCAATACAGTACGAAACCCCACCACTCCACGGGGCCGTGGGGGGGGTGGGGGGCGGTGTGCAGGAACATGGCATCGGCAGCTTTTGGTGAGGGGCGCCGTGTCTTCTTTAAAAAGCTGAATTTCACGACTGAGCATCATCCCTGCGGGACCCTGGCTAACCCCAAGCTGTGTGGCGCTGACCCAGGACCCACCACCCTGTCTCTGGGAGCGCGGTGGGCATGCTGAGCCCATTTTACAGATGCTGACACGGCGGCCACCCAGCCCCAAATCCTGCCGCCTGTGAGCTGTCCGGTGGAGTCACTGAGACACGGAGAAGGGTCCAGAGACCCCTGGAGAGCCGGGTCCCCGAGGCTGGGCCCCCCCTAGCTGTCAGGGCTAGGAAACCACCCCCAGGGGAGATGAGAAGGCAAGGTTTCTCCCCAACGTTCTGAGCCCTACATCTCGGTCTGTTCCTGGACACACTGCTCACACTAGGAGATGACAAGTTCCAAGGCATGAAGCACCAACAGGCACCTTGTGAGCAGCAGGTGACAGCTAAAAATGACACCAAGAGTGATAGGAGGCTGGCCCCGGGTCATGACATGTCCTTTTGGGTCAGGATGGGCTTTACGGACACCTGCCTGCCAGGTCGGTCCCTCCATCTACACCTGCCTTCGGGGACGCCCCAGGGAACCCAGCCCTGGGGACCTGCATCAGTCCGGAAGAGCCTCAGCTCGGTGTCGAGGGGCAGCGTGTCCCAGCCCCTGGGGGTGGTGCTCGGGGAGGGGGAGCTTCCCAGTGGTTCCCCCGCCCCACGTGGGGTCAGACTCCTGGGTCATCTGGTGTGTGGAAGGGCCCCCCATGGGGAGAGCGCATGGCCACCCCTCCAGGCTCTCCTCTCTAACCGGGGCAGAATGCTGGACATCCCCCCAGAGCCAACGATGGCCTGGTGGGCTCCACCACAGGGCCTGGGCCCCCTCCTCCTCCTCCAGGTGAGAAGCCACGCGGCAAGCCCCAAGTCCCGGGCTCCGTGTCAGCCGCTGACAATACAGGGGGCCGGTGGGGGAGGTGGCTCCACTGGGTCTCGAGGCTTTTGGAAGAGAACTAACAAGTGTCCCCAAAGAGGGGGTGCACGAGAGTCCTGGGGCCGCCGTGACAGATGGCCACACGCTGGGCGGCGTGGCTGCAGTAGTTGATTCTGCCCTAGTTCTGGAGGCTGAAAGTCCAAACCGCAGGTGTGGGCAGGACCCCGCGCTCGCTGGAGGCTCTAGGGGAGGGTCTTTCCTGCCTCTTCCAGCACCTGGGGCCCCACATGTCCCTAGGCTGTGGCCGCGTCCCTCCAGCCTCTGGAGGTCACGTGGTCCCTCTCCTATGTGTCTGTCTTAGACTCCCTCTTCTAACTCTTAAAAGCCACTAGATTTAGGGTCCACCAGATAATCCAGGATGACCTCATACCAAGACCCTTCACTTCGGTTCATCTGTAAGTTCCAAATTCCAAGTAAGGTAACATTCATGGGTCCTGGGGTTAGGACTATGACCTATCTTTTTTGGAGGTCACCATTCAACTCCCTGCAGGGCTTCAGGGTCGCCCAGCCCAGCGGAGACCTTCGGGATGGGGTGAAGGGGGCTTGCCATGATGCAACCACCACGGGCAGGTACGCGCTGCTCCCCTTTGCTTGCAGGAACCCCACCTGGCCCTCACCCCGTTTCCACCTGTGCAGGCCCCCCGTGCTCACCTGGGTTAGGCCAATGACCCACTAGTTCCCCTCACTGCCCCCGATCACCCTCAGCAGAGCCAACTTTTACCCCCTTGCCCCCTTGACTAACCTTCTCAGGGCTCCAACCATCCCCTGCATGAAGCCCCTGGGTGCCGAGCCTGGCCGTCTCCGTCCGCCCAGGACCAGCTCGGGACCCTGCAGCTGGGAACGGCCATGCTCATCGGGGCCTGTGCATCCTGGGGGGTCGGTGCATCCCGGGGGTCGGTGCCAGGTGGAAGTGAACTTCTGGAGGTGGTATCCCAGACTCGAGCCCTTAGACCCTGCCCAAACCAGCAAGAACTGAGTGCCATTGAGAGCAATTGCACACCTTACTGGTGAGAACACCAAGGCTGGGGAAGGGAGGGGGCCCAGGACCTTCTGGAATGGGTGCTGGTTCATCACACGCCTTTACTTTGTCACCGGAGGAAGGTCGTGCCAACCGCCAGCATACTCAGGGGACTGGGTGGGCTGGGAGCTATCCAGGGATCAGCTAGAAAACACGCTCCAAACACGGTCCCTGGGTGCAGCTGCACCTGTGAACCGGGCCTCCCGGAGAGAGGCCCGCCCACCGCCCGGCCTGGGCCACACCAGCCCGAGCGCCTCGGCCCCAGGAGCCCAGAGAGCCAACCGTCACCTCTCTCTGGGCCGTCATCTGGAGCTCGTGGAGGGAGGGGAGCCAGGGTGCTCTCTGTGGGAGGGCGGAAAGGGGGCCTTAGAAGCGGACCTGGGGGGCCCTTGAGAGTAGGGGTGAGAGAAGATGCAAGGAGAGCGTCCAGCCTGGGAGGAGGCCAGGAGGCCCCATGGGCACGGAGGCTGGACCCCCGAGACAGGGTGTCGGGGCTGGCCCTGTCTGTTTCCACACTGGGTTTCCACTATACTTTTGGCCACGGGTCTCTGGCGGGACTGCTCAGCTGCTGGTGGGCACCGGCCACATGCCGGGGTTCCTGGGAGTGGGCGGGTTTCTTTTCGGGAGGTGGGGTGAGCCTGGGGGCACCTGCAGGGCTTGGGAAATAGCATCTGGCACAGAGAAGCACAGACCGCAAGAGTATCAGGCCACGTGGAGCCCCCCTCACCGTGGGGGGTCAGCACCTCTGTTCATTCACGTGCTTCCCGCGCTCCTTCCCACCACGCCCAGCGCGCCGGGGCTGGGATTTCAGACGTGGCTCAGCGGAGGACAGAGGTGCCCCCTGCCTTGTCTCTCATGATGAATAATACACAGATTGCACCTCCTCGGGGTGGGGACGGCGAGCGTGGCTGGGCGAGGCTGGGCGAGACCAGCGAGGGTTTGGGCCCCAGCACGGCTCCTGGGGAGTCTGCCCACTCACACGACCCCCAGGCTTCAGTTTTCCCCAAGGCAAATCCAGGCAGCTGGACTTGATGAGCTCGAGTCTTCCTCCAGCTCCAAAGTGGGAAGAGACTGCGGATCCTGACAGAGGCGGCTTTCCCACCAACACACACGAGTGACCAGCTGCACGCCTCGCCCAGTCCCGAGGGCACCGGGGGTGGGTGTCGTCCTGGCTGCGGAGCCTTGGGCACGTGCCCAGGGCCGGGGACCGGACGGGGGGCTCCTGAGGGCCGAGCGGAGCCTGGCAGAGGCTGGAGCGGGGGTGCTCAGCGGCAGCCCTCAGGCTGGATGTGTCTAATACTGTATGTCCCCAGAGGGCCTGGTGAGGGGCTGCCCTTGACCCTGAGCTGCCTGGGGGTGGGGCTGGGGGGGCTCGTCACAGACTGAGGCCGGACCCCAGTGACAGATCGCGGTCTGCTGGTCGGTGGGAAGCATTCCGCTTTGGGGACCCCCCCCTTGTACCCTTCAGGTCAGCCCAGTGCATTGAGCGCTGGCCCAGCTCATAGGTAGGCGCTGTGGACGGTGGATGACGGACAGACGGAGGGAGAGAGGAAGGGCCGTTTGTAAACGTGAGGCAAACCATCACGCGCTCGGATCCTTTAAGCCAGTGATCCGACTTCCAGAGATTTAGCACCGGGAATAAAATCCCATCCCCTTGATCTGCCTGAGGGACATGCTCGGCGGTGTTATTTTCAGAGGGAAAACACCACGCACAGGTGGGTGCTAGCAACTGAAGGAGCGTCGTGCCGAGGACACTAACGTGGCCAGAGGAGGGCAGCAGGATCGGCGTCTGCAACGGGGGGCTCGGAGGGGCGCCAAGTGTGAGGAGCAGGCTGCGCACAGCACCGGGGGGCCCCCGATGACGAGGCCTGTCGCCATCCGTCTGTGTGTAAACCAGTGTGTGTGACAAGGGGCCCCCCCCATCTGTGCGGGCCCCACAATGAGCGCGTGTGGCTTTACAGTAGGAAAACGCCCCCAGCAGAGCCATCACCAGGCCGAAAATAAGTCAGGAGAAGTGGAGGCGCTGTATCCTGCAGGGGACGCGGGGGACGCGGGGGACGCGGGGGACATGGGAGGGAAGGCCTGGCAGGGGGCCCGAGGGTGCGGGAGGGCCCGGGGGCAGGTCCCGCCTGTTGGGCGCCCAGTGCCCAGCCAGCACTGGACACATAGCAGGTGCGAATGACTGCTTCCTGGGGGGGGGGGGTCCAGCCCACTGGGATGTGTATACATTAGGCGCTTAGTATCCACACTGGGCTGAACCACTGACCTCTCTTTCGCCTGAGTGGCCAAGAACAGACTGGGGGTACGCCGGGGGGGCACCAGAGGAAGCAGAGGCTGGGGGCCCTGGCCCCACAAGCCCACCGCTCTGGGAGGGAGGAAACGGCGTCTTCTGGGAGGGTGGGCTCGACCCCACCGGGAGCTCCTCAAGCTCATGAGGGGTCTCTGGGGTGTGACCTCCAGAATCTTCCCCGCTGTCTTGTGCTCTGCAGCATTGGGTGTGGATGGCCTCGGGACCCTGTCCTGGGAACAGGGTGCAGACCTGGAGGGGAGCCTTGGGGGGCCTGCGCCCTCCCACCCCTCCTGCGACACAGGCTGCGCTCCTCGGACGCCTCGCTCCCTGCCGGCGGGGATAAAGGCAGGTGGCACAAGAAGGGCAACATGGGGGTGGAGGGAGAACAGGGGGGGTGAGCACAGGGGCTATTTTAAACCACATTCAGGTGGATGAGATGCAGCCGCCTTTGGGGTTGGCGTCAGCGACAGTGGGGTGCCGAGGGGGCCTCCGTTCCGCCGTCCCCTCTGCTTCTGTGTGTATCTGACATTTTCCATGCTCTACAGTGAAAGAGGAGACGCTGAAAGCTTTCTCTTGAAGGCGTAAAGGGAGAATTTCTTAAAAGGCTTAAAGCAAGAGAAGAAATGAGCACATTAGAGTCCCTTCCCCCCAGGAAGGCTCAGAGTTTCAAAGACTAAAAAGGAGCCAGGCACCTCTGCCGAAAAGGTGACAGCCAGCCAGGTGAAGGGCCCCCTACCCTCCCCGAGACGGGGGAGGTGCTGAAGAGCCAAAGCCGGCGGAACCACGACAGGGAAGAGGAGCAAGTGGCCACCACTGAGCGTCCCAGTGGCCTGCCGCCCCCCGACAGCGTGGACCCCCCAGTGGCTGGGAACCCAGCCCAGCCAGGGCCCTGCTGCAGAACCACCGGCAGGACCCCCCAGGCCTTCAGCTTAGCCCCTTTCCGAGGCCCCGGCCCTAACACTCGGTCGCCTGGCTGCCCAGGGCAGGTGCGATTCCCAACAGTCCGCCCACCCGCCGCAGGTCATCAGTGCCACCGAGCACCCCTGCCCAGCACACGTCGGAGCTCCCCCAGGCGAGGGCAGCCTCCTCTCCCTTCCTCCCTGTCTGATCATCACCACCCCTCCCTGACCTGACGTGTCCACCGGCAGCCACTGCCCCGGCCAGGCGCCCGGCAGCTTGGGGAGCCGGCCAGCCTGGTCCTTGGACACTATCTGTGCGCTCTGGGGGCCAGGTGCTGGCGCACAGAAGTGTGGGGTCCTCACGCTCCCTTGTGCACCCGCCCCTTCCCCAAACACGCACACCCACACGCAGGCACACACAGCGTGTGTGCACAGGGCCACGCACCCTCAGCTAATCTGGAGTGACCCGACCAGCCGCCATGCCCCCCGCTAGCCCGGTCGCCCCCGTGCCAGCGCTCTGGATCTGGGCAGGAAGGGGCTTCGGGACTACGAGACTGTGTGCATGTGCGTGTGTGTGCGCATCTGTGTGTGCGTGTGCCCGAAACAGCCCCCCCAGCAGAGGGGCACTGAGGAGTTGTTCTCAGGGCTCAGAGTCCCAGGGCCCCAGGGCAGACGGCACTGTTTTCTCCTTTTCTGTTTGGAGGTGGCTCTCTTTGAAGGATGTGCTCTGGTCCCCAGCGCCCTGGTCACAGCTGCCCTGCCCTCGGGTTCCCCCCTCCTGGCCTCGGAGGCTTGGGGGCAGAACTGTGATGCCGCCCAGATGTGGGCATGCCCAATGCGCCCAGGCCCGGCCGGCTGCTGCAGCAGGACGCAGGGAGCTGTGAGCTGGGAGGGACTCATGTCTCGGGGCGGGTCAGGGGCCAGGAGGCCAAAGACCGCAGTCTCCTGCACCCTGGTGCCGGGGCCAGTGGCCTGTGCCCAGCGGGGGTGGGTGCTGTGGAAACCCACTGGACACGCTGGTGCAGGGGAAGCAGGGCACAGCCCCTCCCTTGTTGTGGGACGTCCCCCCAGCGGTCACACCCTCTGTTCATTCCCAGCTCAGCTCTGGGCACCTGCTTGGCTCCTTGCCTCTCGTGTGTAAAACAAGGCAGCCCCTGGGCCCACACCCAAGAATGCTGGGAAGACGGTGTGACCCGACCTGTGTCACCTCCGTGATTCCGGAACCATCTGTCTCCTCTCCACCACCCCGGTCAGCTGAGCCCAGCTCTTACTCTCCCTTCTCCAGGTCGCAGCGAGCTCCTGGTTGCTGCCCGCTGTGGCCACTCTCTCCCGGGTTGAATGGTGTCCCCCCTCAAAGATATGTCCACATCCTAGCCCTGGGACCCGTGCATGCGGCCAACTTTGGAAATAGGGTCTTGGCAGATGGGACCAAGTGAAGATGAGGCCACACAGGAGGAGGGTGGGCCCGACCCAATGACTATGCTCTTGCATGAGAACAGGACACAGAGAGACACAGGAGGGGCCCCGTGAAGACAGGGGAGAGGCTGGGGCCATGTGGCCACCAGCCCAGGGACACCTGCAGCCCCGGAAGCCGGACGAGGCAGGAAGGGTCCTCTCCTGGAGCCTCCAGAAGGGCCCTGCCCACACCTGGATTTTGGACTCCTGGCTCCAGAACTGGGAGAGACTAAGTTTCTGTGGTTTTAGGCCCCCCGCCCAGTGTGTGGTCCTTTGTTACAGTAGCCCCTGGCGGCACCCAGGCCCTCAGTTCAAGGTCAAAGCTGTGAGCAAGGACGGCGTGAACAGAAGCTGAGTGGGTGCTTCCTTCCTCTGCCCCAAGGACGAGGCCGAGGCCCCTCTGCCGCCGGACACTATCCAGACTGGAGGAGAGTGACCACTCCACAGAGCAGGCAGCTCTGCTCAAACGCAACCACCTTCCCTGCTCCCCATCTGGGGAACGTCCAAATCAGCCCCTTGCTCTGCGCCCCCCACCGCGAGCCCCTCACACGCCCCTCCCAGCCCCGTGCAGCCGAGGCACCGTCCCAGCTGAAACACAGCAGAAAACCGGCCCATGACTCCGCAGATGCCAGCCTGTCACCTGGGGAGGGGTCTCCAGGCAATGCAGCAACACCGCGGCCCCACGGCTGGGGCCACCTCCCGCTGTCCGAGCGGCAGCCCGTCCGTCCCACTAGGCCAGCTCCTGGAAGCCCCTGGAATGGGCCACCGAGGGCTCCCTCTGCCCCCAGAGCCAGACTCCAAATGCGCTCATCACCTGCGCGCCCCGAAACGTGCGCAGACAGCCGACGAAGCTGGAGACAGCGGCCGCACTGCTCCTCGCTGGCCTTGGGGACGGCGTCCCTCTCTTCACATTCTCTTTCCAGCTCCTGACCATGGCAAGGAGGAGAGTCTGGTCTTTGTCCCGCCGACCTCTGTGTCAGGGAGGCCAGGCCGCTGGGGCGCTGGGCTGCTGCAGTGGACACGGCCAGCTGCTGGCTTCGTTCCGTCCTCTGCTCTGTATTACAAGTGACAGGATTTCCTAGCTGCAGCAACAACTGAAAGGTTCTTTCTAGATACAAATTGCTTATGTAAAAAGAAGTGAGTGGATTCACAGAGCCATAGAGGCGGCGGTGGACAGATTAAGCCACAGAAAGCCCCCGGAAGCTGTCCTGAAAATGCCAGGAGCCGCTCAGAGTGTGGGGTCCCAGCCTGGCCGGGGGCCCGTGCTCCCTCCACCGGAGCCGACCCAGCCTGGATTCCCGGGGTCTCAGCCATAAAACATAATGTAAATACAGAAAACCACACAGACGTTCGGCTCCATGAGCTTTTCCGGACAAGCACCGTACCCGTCACCTGGGTCAGAACCCGGGGCCGCCGGGGAGCCAGTCCCAGGCGGGGCCCCGCCCACCCTCCCGGACCAACCAGGCCCACCATGCACGCTGCACCTGTAGGGTCCAAGCTTGAGTCCTGCCTGCCTGGAAACGTTGGCCTTCCACACCTCTGTTCTGCAGTCCCCTCCCTGGCCCACATTTTACGCGAAGCCACCGGCGTCGGACTGAGAAGCTTCTGGACAAGCCGGGGCTCTGGCACTCACTGGCTGGCCGGGTGGGCAAGGGGCGGACCGCCTGAGCCCTGGTTTTGCACCGGAAAACGGCAGCCCCCGGGCCTCTCCCGAGCTTGAACGGAGCAGACACCTGTGCATCACACCGAAGGGCTGCGTCCGAGCGAGCACCGGACACCTGTCAGCTGCTGCTAACAACCGTGAGGGTCCCCGCTAGCCCCTGGGCGAGAATGAGGAGCACGCCAAGAACAAAGCCTCTCAGCAACTAAGTCAGTATCTCCGCTCGCGGTCTCGCTCACGACTCGCAGACAGATCTCAGGCTGTCTCGCAGCACCCCCTCGCTCTCGTGGTCTGCACACGTTTCCGACAATCTTATTTATCTCATTGCCTCGACAAGAGCAGGCTAGAAGCAGAAACAGGCTTTTTAAAGAAGAAAATAAAAT
Source organism: Neomonachus schauinslandi (assembly GCF_002201575.2). Lineage (NCBI taxonomy): Eukaryota > Metazoa > Chordata > Mammalia > Carnivora > Phocidae > Neomonachus > Neomonachus schauinslandi. Next base: position 2,444,144 of record NC_058413.1, read on the forward strand.
AACCAACAACCCTCCAACAAGAAGCATAAGAAAAGGAGTCTGCGGCCATTTAGTAGAGAGACGGTCAGTCCCGGCCGCGTTGTCGGGGTGGGGTGGGGGGCACGTGGCCGGGCGCTTCCCAGCCGCCTCGGCACCATCGCTGGGTGGTCTCGGGCAGATTTTCTTGCCTCTTCGAGTCTGGGTGTGCCCATCTATCAAACAGGGATGCTGGTAGGGGCTTGCTGCATCGGCGTGTTCAAAGGGTTAAAAGAGAGTTCATCTCAAACCCTTCAAAAAACGTTCATCACTTGTAAAATGAATTGTTGCCGGGAAAGGGTTAAATGACTTCCCACACCTTAAGGCTGCCAGGCATCCTGTGGGTGTTAACTCATTCTGGAAAGATTTCCACTGACTGTGTTCAAAGGTCTGCTGCTCAGCGGGGCAAGCCCCCTCCAGCCCTGCAGGAGTGGGTCCCCGAGGGCGTGATGGATGGCCACGCTGGGGGAAGCAGGCGCACCGGAGATAAACAGTGCATTCCTTGTGCTTTCGAGATTTAAAAATAAACTGAGAAGCAGACACAGTTCAAAATAATGATCGGGTTGGGAGGACAGTCATTTGCCTGCGTGTCTTTCCCCTGCCATGCGTTCCATCGTGGTGTAAAAACCGCCCGCCGGCTGGGACGGCCCTCTGGCAGGCGGGGGGAGGGCAGGCTGATGGGGGCCCCACGGCAGGTGTCAGCGGTGGGCCCGCGTGGGGGACGCACCAGAGGGACCCCCAGCCGGCGCACCAGGAGGGATGGACCCACGTCCGCTTTGGCCGGACGACGTCTTTCCCCCTTTTTTGCTGCCCTTGGGGTTCTGGGCAGGGCTCTGCGGAGTAGAGGCCCCACTTAGGAAGCTCCCGCGGTCGGCCCCACTCAGGTACCGCAGGCGCTACAGCTGAGTGCCTCCTCCTCCTCTGAGTGTGGGGGGGGTCTCCGCCTGCCCCACACCGCCGGGCCAAGGATGCCACGCGGCAGCCACCCATGCGGCATGATCACAGGGAGGGGCAGGGGACCTGGAAGACCCCCCGCCCCCGCCAGAGTTCTAGAGCGCAGGGCAGGAGGGCCGAGCCTGGGGGCCCCGAGGACTCCGCACACAGCTGCCCTAGAGAAAGGTCAGCGAACATGGGCATGCGAGGCCCACTGGTGCATCGTCTACACCCAGCCTGGAGGAAAGGCCACGTTTGGTTTCAAAAGGGCCACTGTGGAGGGAGGGGAACACCGTGGTCTGGGGTGTGGCCCCCACGTGCCCCTCATCGCGCACCTTCGGCTGGTGGCCACGTTTGTTTCCACCTGGGGGCCTCGGTGCTCTGACCGGCTCGGAGCGGAACTCAGCTGGACCTCAGCTCCCTGGACCCTGGTCGGCTCTGGGTCAGGTTACTTTTGCTCCCAGCTTTATCGAGGTATAATCAGCAAATAAAATTGTAATATTTAAAGCGTTGGGGCGCCTGGGTGGCTCAGTCGTTAAGCGTCTACCTTCGGCTCAGGTCATGATCTCAGGGTCCTGGGATCGAGCCCCGCATCGGGCTCCCTGCTCGGCAGGAGGCCTGCTTCTCCCTCTCCCACTCCCCCTGCTTGTGTTCCCTCTCTAGCTGTCTCTCTCTCTGTCTAATAAATAAATAAAATCTTAAAAATAAATAAATAAATAAAGCACACATCATGATGACTCCACATCCACACGTGTTCTAAAAGGACTCCCTCCATCCAGTTAATACATCTGTCACCTTGCATATTCATCTTTTTTGTGGAGGTGAGAGGGTTTAAGTTCTACTCTCTTATCATTTTTTAAGTCTACAATAGTGTCATCTACTGGAGTCATCATGTTACATATATCTGCTGTTTCTAATTAACAGGGCGTGGTGGTCACTGAGAGACCCCTTGGGGGACCCTGGCAAACATCTTTGTCACGTGTGCCCCCTGGGAAGAGCCATTCAGCCTGCAGCCCAGTGCCGAGGGCAGGCGGGGGGACGGCATCTCCCTCCAATGGGATGGGAGAGCCCCTGGTCTTCCCACGGGGACAGGTGCGCCGGGTGGGACCCCAGGGCCAGCAGAGTGAGCAGACTTGCTAAGAAAGTACGCCTTGAGCCCAGGATCCTCGCCCTACTAGGAGACGCAGCCCCTGCTCACCCACCCTGGGCCTGGGCCCTGGGAAGACCCCAGATGCACAAAGCTTTGTGACGTAAGCTCCACACTTGCTATGTGTCCTTTGCCCCAGCTGCTGGTGGGGGGGGGGGGGGGGCGACCCTTCCCCCCTCTCCCAACAGCATCACCAGTGGCCACTTGGCCACATCCAGCTGGGCTGCTCGGGTGGGCACCCTTGGACCCCGAGACCCCACTTCAGGCCAATGGCCCAGAGCAGCTCCCACCCATGTGCTCAATGAGACCGGAACACAAAACACGCTCCTGGGATAAAACGGAATAAAATGGAAACAAGCTGAACGTCCCTGGACGGGAGAATGGAAATCCACTGTGCCTTCCTTACACAGAGCAAGGAAGATGAGCAGGGACTCACGGCTTGCGACTGCACCGCTCAAAAGAAGTTGCAAAAGGCTGCATACATGTGTTTTTGCAAGTTCTCTGCAACTCCAGAATGACGGGGAATGAGAGGATATGACGGGGACACCAGCCAGAGGAGCCTGCGTTTGTTTGCGGATATGCATCCATATATAGTCAAAACATAAAAACACCTCTGGGCGCGTCGGCTGGGAAAGCCTCCAGGGAGCAGGGCCCTGTGCTCTGCTCATCCTGCCAGGCCTCAGACCCCAAGCAAACAGAGCCAGACAGCGCGACCTTGGTCGAGTGGGGGTTGGGTGTATTCTTTTGTGTGGTTCCTGTGTTTAAACATTTCACAAGCATTAGCCATTAATCAAAGTTTTCATTGATGATAAGGAGTCGGTCTCTCCCTGTTCCAAAGCCCAGCGGCTTGGCAGCACCTGAACCCGGAGGAGGGCGGGCTGGGTCCTGTGCTCACTGTGGGTCAGCCCTGCACTTTCCGCACGGTTCTCACCACTGAGACGCCCGTTTCACAGATGAGAAAACCAAGGCCTGGAGCTCCAGGGGCTTGCCCAGGGGCCCTCTGGCCGGAGACGTGTCAGAGGAGGAGCAGGGACTCCCAGCCAGTGTGGACCGTGGAGCCCACATCCTAACCAGCAGGCGCTGGGCATCCACAGAGCCCCCATGGGAGGTCGGGAGCACCTCTGCAGAGGCCGTGTTTACAAGACCAGGGTATCCGGCTTAATGAGCTCCCAGCTATCTGCGTAAAACAAAACACCCAAACCAAGCAAACAGAAGCAGCAGTTCACTGACCGGCCAGGAAAAAAGCAAATGACATTTTCCCAGCGAGTGGGAAGTGGGAGCCGGGGGGGCTCTGATGGGAGGGGGTCAGACCAGGAGCAGGAGGCCCGACACATAAGAAGGGAAAGGACAGAGGGGGTGAGGTGGACTCCTGCAAGGTCACCCCGAAGACCACGGGCTCCACAGAGAAGGTGCCAGGCCGGGCCTGAGCTTCCCCAAACATCTGGTCTGTCCAGGGTCGGAAGAGCTTTCTGGGCAAGGGAACAGCATATGCTAAGGCAGAGAGGTGCAGGTGACAGGCCTCTCCCCCTCCCACCTCCCCACACCTATGGCTCAGCTTTCGGCTTCCATGCACAGTCCCAGCTTCCCCTCCCCTCCCCAGCACCCCCGCGGTCCCACTGTGCAGTTGGCCTTGGGTTAATGAAGAGACTGCTGCCCCAGCACCTGGGGTTAAGAATCCCTGAGCCAAAACTTCCTTGGCCAGGCCTCCAAATCCACCATGGGCCCTGACACCATCGACCCCTCAGCCCCCTGCCCAGCTTCACCCCCACCCTGACGCCCCAGGTCCATGCATCTCTGTGGCTCCAAATCCAGGCTGCTGAGCCATCTGACTGCCCTGCTCAGCCCAGCGCAGGAGCTCAGCGGGGTCGGGGGGGGGGGGGGGCAGAGGGGACAGGGATCCAGAGCTCCCCTCCATCCCCTCCCCAGGGTTTCCCCGGGACAGGATTATGCTGCTAACCCAGAAGCCCCCGAGAGGGCTTTGTTCAAGGGGCCATTGCAGAGAGGTGGAAACAGAGTGCTCCAAACCCAAACAGCCTCTCTGGTCTTTAGGGTCCAAGCGGGAGGTGTAGGGCAGCGCCCATCCCGACTCCCAGGGTTGGGGTGAGGAGCCCACAACCCCAAGGTCCATGGGAGGGCCATGCTGGCAAGGGCCCCAGACCCCTGGGCATCCCGAAGGCCTCCCCACCTCCAGGGTACAAATGAGAAGAGCTGGAAGCCCACCCCCACTCCACGGCGAAGGAGCGGCCTCCTGAAGCAGCTGAGGCACAGAAACCCACATTCCGCTGACACGGTAAGTAATGGAAGGAGGGCTCTTCCCTGGGCTCTGCCGGGCAGCGTGGGCCCCGGTGATGGTTCTCGTCCCACAGCTTGGGGACTTCAGGTCTGAGTGTGGCCGTCTAGCCCCCTGGCCCAGGGCTCTGGATTTGGGGGCCTTCCTGACAAGTGGGGTGGGGGCCGTCCCACAGGGCAGATCTGGCCTTCCCATTTAGCTGTTCTGCTGCTCACTGGTCCCCTCAGGCCGCTGTGGCCCAGGGCCTCTGTGGCCCAGGGAACCTGATGTGCAGCCGCAGGCCCTCTAAGGGGCCCTCTGCCGGATTTGCCCCGATAGGCAGGCAGGAAAATCCCATAGGCGTCCCTCCCCTCCACCTTCTCGGCACCGGCTGGCCCTTTAAGCGACCTCCTGGCGCCTGTTCACCCCAGGAGGCAGCAGGACCACGCCACCACAGGAGCTCCCTCCCCTGGGCCTGGATGCCCTTCCCTGTGTGCAAGCTGCGGTTCCCAGTGTGGCTGTGGCCAAGGGACAAAGGCGCCACCCTGCCCGCCTGCTGGCCCACGGGGGCCCCGCTCCCTCTCCTCCCTCTGCCTTCCTGGGGACCTGCCTGTCTCCACAACAGAGCATGGCCTGTGCCTGGTTTCCAGACTCCCGTGGCCTTAGACAGGGAGGTAACCTGTGGGACGGGGTATTCCCAGATCCCTCTTCCCAGTCTCATTACGCCTCATAAAACTCCCCGTCATGGGGTGGACTCTGTTCAGTTGTGGGGGCCTCATCTTCCCCCTGAGTCCTTCATCCCCATCAGGAGCAGAGAGGGCCCGGGCAGGTCAATCCTCCTCACTAGCAGACATCCCTCCCAGGTAAGCCACTCCATGCACTCTATTTATAATTCCGGAAGGACAGGCGCCCTGGGCAGGGCGGCAAGCTGGGCCTTTCGAATGTGAGCCATCTGGGGAAGCCAGGGGACCGGGACGGGAGATGCAGAACGAGCATCATGCTCAAGACGCTGGCTCCCTGGACAAGGACAATCCTATGGCTTCACGTGAGCACAGAGCACCTACTACGTGCCAGGCCCTGAGCACACAGTCAGGCAACAGGGCATGATGACCACACGTGCTAACAGCACCCGCCGTGGGCCTGGCTCTGGGCCGACTGCCTTCTCCACATCTAGTCATTCAATGAAACAAACACAGAATGGAGGTAATTCGGACATGGATCAGTGTTGCTAAGAAAACAAAGCACAGCTACCTCGGAATGGGCACCTTGTCAGGGACAGAGGGGCTTGTGACACCCGAGCTGAGGGCTGCATTAGCACCCAGGGCAGAGGGAACAGGGAATGCAAAGGCCCCAGAGTAACAGAGGCTGGGCCTGGGGCTAGATGCCCATGCACAGGAGCACGGGGGTGGGGGGGCTAACAGGCAGGCAGGGACCGGGCTGCCCAGGGCCTCGTGGGGCCCAGAAAGGAGTCTGGAATTATTCGGAGATCAGTGAGAATCACAGAGGACTCTAAGCAGGCAGGCCATGTGATGCAGTCTATATTTTAGATCATGCTGGCTGTTGGCTGGAGGACCAGAGGGGCAAGACTGGAGCCTGCTGGGTGGCTGGTGTGGTCTGAGCTGCTGGAGGAGAGCCCAGGACAGAAGAGAGGCCGTCAGGTGGCCTCCGGAGGCTAGTGAACCACTGGCCTGGAGAGTCACGACAAAGGCGCCCTGGGGTCCTAGAGCCCCTAGAGGCACCCAACCAGCTCCTGTCCTGGGTGGTGGGGACTGTCTCTCCCTGGCCTGATGGCCTAGATAATGTTGCTAGTCCTTCGGTGGCCCTGGGCTTCCCCAGGGCCAGGCCAGACAGCTCTGAGGCCCTTCCCAGGGGTCATCGCACACCCCCCTGCTCCCGCATCTCCTAGATCTGTGATCCCGGGTGTGGGGAGTCCCTCCCTATGGATCCCTAAAGCTCTTGCAGGCTGCCCCACACCTTGGGCCCGCAACATTCCTTGCGCTGGGCGGCTTATTCCCCAGCTACCTTGCTAGACAAAGAACTCTAGGCCGGACCCATTGTTCTGCCCCCAGCCCTGCCCGAGCCCTGCTTCCCTGATGGGCAGGTCCTGACCACACGGCTGGTGCCCACTCCCCTTGGCAGAGACGCCAGGCCAGCAGAAGCCAAATTCACACCCACCCGCACACGCTCCCGGGGCCCTGGCTCCGAACCACCCGCTCCCAAGTCCAAGTTCTTTGTATTCAACCATCACTACCCTGCCATGCAGAAGATCCACTATCTGCTTAGACATCTCCCCAGACGAGCGGCCGGCCCGTGAGGGTCACCAACCCAGCCCAGGCCAGTGCAAAGCCTCAGAGGGCTCATCCTTCGGTGGTAAGTTCTGTTTCCTAGACCTGTAGGCTTGGTAGGTCACGGGGCAAATCCGGCCCCCTTCGGGGCAGCTGTGAGCAGCTCGAGGACCTTCCTGGGCAGCACGCCTGGCCACCACTGGGAGGTCACAGCACTGTCCTTCTGCACCACCCCAACCCTGCCACTCCCACCCGACCCAGGGACCCCACGGGGGAACCACATCCGACAGTTCCCTTAGTGTCGGGATGTCTGGGTCCTCCTGTCGCACACTGTGCAACCCTGTGCTCGGCCCTCTGCAGCCCCCATCCTGGGGTTCAGGCCTCACCCCTACAACTGGGAGCTGGGTCTGCACGGTTTCTCAGCTGTGGCCGCACACCTGTCACTGGGACAACGAATGGGAAAGGGGGCGGGGCGTGCTTCTGTCCCCTTGGGTGAGATCCCCTCCACCTGCACACCGCGATGTGCGTGCACGCACACTCACACTGGCTCAACCACAGAACTGGCAGACAGCACAAGCCCCCAAAGCACAGCTGTCAGAGACGCACAGGAGTCTTTAAACCAGCGGCTCCTCACAGAGGGCAGACCCTCGAGAGCGGAGCCTGTCAGGTTGCTCTCCCGGCTCAGGAAGCTTCCGGGAAGAGAGCTTTCAGGACGGACATGGATCCCGGACATTCCCAGCATAGTAAATACCACGCAAAGGGGGAAGGGCTGCATTCGGCATTCTGTCAAGAGCCAGAAGCAGAGCTTTGAAGACAACAGATTCGTTGCAGACCCCGAACCCTGGGGCCCAGGAAGGAGGAGCTTTCGGTTGGCTTCCAGGACGCCCTGCCCAGGCCTCTGCACAGCGGCCCCCCCACCCCCCCGCCCCGCAACTCCCCACAATGAGGCGGGTCAGAGGGCCCTCGCCTGGCCCATCTGCTTTGTCACCTTTTCTAAATCCAGCCTGGTAAGACACAGCAGACAGACCCACTGGATGCCTCCTCCCTGGCACCCTGCGGCCCCTGCCCCGCACACGTGCCACACACAATAGGATCCGCAGCTTGGGAGCTTGAAGCCTGAAGGGGGGCCGTCAGACTGGACTGCCTGCTGCTTGCAAAGCCTGTCAAGTTCGAGGAGCCTCAGGGCCCCGCAAAACCAAGGAACGGGGGTAAAAACACAGCTGAAAGACCACTCAGCCTGCTCTTGCTGAGGGCAGGGTTTTTGCGCTCTGGGACCTGGATCCACACCGTGCACGCAGATCCAAGGACACACACATCTAACCCAGAGGCTGTGCCCACGTCCCTAGCTGTGACACCCTGAGCCTGTCCCTGGCCTGGGGGCTGCACCTGGGGACGATCCCAGCGGCCCACCTGTCAAAGGCATTTTGAAGGGGTTCAGGCAGAAGGGCAGACACGTATCTAAATTCTTGTGTAGACAGACTAGCAAGTTCGTAAAATCCCAAGATGGCAAAAGAGCAGAAATCCAACCAGCTGCTGCAGCAAGGCCTGGCCTGGCTCCGCTCAAGGATGTGTGGGGCAGAGAAGCCTACCTCACCCGAGGACCTGTCCACATCCCCAGACACTCCAAATCCCAAGTCCAGCTGGCTCCTGACGGCAGGCAGCCCACAAGGGGGAGGGGCAGTGCCTGGGGAGCCCAGGTTGGTGAGTGGCCCCTGGGGGCTGCTCACAGCGCACCCCCCCACCTCCCACCCGCCCGAGGATCCTCAGGTGCACAGGACCCTCCTGTAGACTCATGTCTGCCGCCCCCCAAGACTTGCTACGACCCTATCTTTAGGGTGTCAGTGGCCTAGAGATGGTGGCTGTGGGTGGTGGGTGAGGCAGGGGTCCTCCCTCAGCCCAGGCAGCCTCTCACTCTGTGGGCCCAGACACCGCCGCCCGCCTTAGGAGCCTACAGCGGCGATCGATGCCAGTCGCGGGATGCAGACCCGACCCAGGGTTGGTCGGGCTGGGGGCGTGCACGGCCAAGCCCCCCACCTCCGAGGCCCGGCTCCTCCAGGTCCTGACAAGCGGGAAGCGGGCCGCCCGCGCCGCTCCCCACGTCGGGCCCCACCAGCGCCCCGGCCCGCCCGCCCGAGCCTGGGACGCGCCCTGCGCCCCCCGGGGGCTCCCCACCAGGCCGCTGTCGGGGCGCGCCGGGCTGCGCCCCAGTCCCCCGGCCCCCGCGGGCTGCGGCTTGGGGCTCCCCGACTCCCCCAGCCGGCTGCCAGCGGCCCGCCGGACGCTCCGGGCCCTCTCCGCCGCGGCCCCGCCGGGCCCCTCCCCGGGCCCTCCCGGCCGCCTCCCCGGCCGACCCCAGCCCTCCCCGGCCGCCGCGCCCCTGCCCCTACCGTGCCGCGACTCGGTGCCGGCGGGCCGGGCGCGCGGGGCTCAGCTGGCGGCGCGGCGCGGCTGCAGGAAATGCCAGAGGACTGATCCAACCGCGGAGCCCTGGGAGGGAGCGGCGGCAGGGGGAGGAGGGCTGGGGAGGGGAGGGGGCGGGGAGAAGGGAGGGCGCTGGAGGAAGGAGCAAGGGAGGAGCAGGGAGGAGGAGGGAGGGGGCCACAGCGGGGAGGGGGAGGAGGGAGGGCTCGGCGGCCACAAAACCCGGGCGGGATCCACGGCGCTGGAGCGGGGCACAGGGACCCCAGGCTTCCACTGCTCCCCCTCTCCCTGGCCGGGTCTGGTGTGTTGCTCCCGCTGCCGCAGCTCGGGCCGCTGGGCAGGGTTGATGGTGCTGAGCCGAGGTGGGGTCGGGGGCAGCCTGGAGGGGTCCTCCCATTTACGGGTGCGAGAGAGTGCCACGGTCACAGATGCCTGGTGGCCTCCAGCCCACCCTAGCCACAGTCCAGGGTGCCCTCTCTCTTCCTGGGACCCAGAAACTGTCATCAGTTTTCCTCTAGGGACAGAAGCCACCAGAACATGAGTTACCCCTGAAACCGGAGCCCTTTGTCCTTGTCCTACAGGTATGCTAAACAGGACCCCTAGGTCACACCTCATGTTTCTAACAGCACCTCCTCCTCGGGACTCTTGCTGGGAACCCACCCTCCTGCAGATTTCCTTCTGTGTACGCCCCCTCCTCCTTCTTTTCCCAGAGGCCTTTTTAGACCCTGAGGCCCTCTTGTATAGAAAAGACACTCATTCTGTGGGTGGAAGCTGAGGAGGTGAGGGTCTTCCCCAGCCCCTCACCTATAGGCCCTAAAGTGGTGTGAGCTCCTCGCTGGCCCCAGGGTCTCTCCAGCCCTGGCCCCCCAGGCTGAGGTGCTCTAGGACCTCAGTCTTCAGAACTGCCAGGGGCCTCTGGATAGCATCTATCCCTCGGAGGCCAAGACGGGGTGAACTGGGCCCCTTCCAGGCATCCCCAGACGAGGTAGGACATGCAAGGGCGCAGAGCCTTTTCCAAAAGGAAACCCTCACTCAGTCCCCTCCCTTCCGAGGGATGGGACTGACCCTCAGCTGAGCCCCAGCCTCCTTTCCCACGTCTGAAGCTTCTGGCCCACAGGTGCATTTCCACCTTTTCATTTTATGTTGGGCCAAGAGTGCCCCAAGAGTAGCCGCTAAGCCTGATGGTCAGGGGGATGCAGCAGGACCACCAGGCAGGACTGTGGGACAAGCCCGGGATATTTGGCTGCCCAGTGGGGTCCCCTTCAGGCCCTGGGACTGGAGAGGGCACTGGGGGGGAGCCATTGTCTACCTTGGCTCTGCCCCCAACCAGCCAGGTGGGTGGCCTGGACCAAACCCCTTCCCCCAGCCTCAGCACCATGCACACCCTTTAGACCAGGTGGTGGTCCCCCCGGGGGCATAGAAGCACCAGCCACTGATGGTTATCAGAGGGGCCATGGGCTGGAGGTGGGGTGCCTGCCTGAGCTCTGAGCTCATCCCCAGGACAAGCCTGCTCCCACCCTAGAGTCACCTTGCAAGGCCTTCGGATGCAGAACTGGTCAGACAAGATGCTCAGGGCCACAGTGGGCCCCCCCCCCCCCCCCCCGCCCCAGCTCAGTGGCCTGTGACAAGCGGCTCCCCCTTCAGGAGAGGGTCTGCTCCGTGCGCTGTGCAGGGCTGACGGACACTGGCCGGGACTACTCTTCACTCTCCGAAGCCTCTGCACAAAGCTGGGCTGTGGTGGCCTCGAGCCCGGCAAATTGCTGGTTGCCGGGCCAATGCACAGGGGACTGAGGAATAAAACAAAGCTGTTCTCCCCTGGGGCGGAGGTCTCAGGGGCCAACGTAGGGAAAGTTTCCAGTCACTGGTGTGGCTGGCTACTTGAAGCCAGCATGATTTCACAAAATGAGACTGCTGAGGGCAGAGGTCAAAGGGACACCTGGTCAAATGACCCCACCCCAAGATGACAAAGGGGGGAGTGGGTCAGAGGGTGGAGCTGGGCTTACTGGGATGGATCAGCAGGTGGCTGCATGGGAAGCAAGGAAGGTGCCACCCTGCTGGACACAGCACTGGACTCTTCCAGAAAGCCCCCCTTCCAGGTTCTTGCCTGGTTTTGGAGAGACAGCATGCTCCAGAAAGCAGCTCAGTCCCTGGGCAGGTGACCTGTTCCTCTGGGCCTCAGCTTACCCACCTGTCAAATGGAGGTGGTGTATGTGTGTTGTGGTCCGTGCAGGAAACGACACTGAGGAGGGGCTCGGGGCTGAGCAGAGCGGGGCGGGCTAGCTGCCTAGGAGCCGTGGGGGTGTGGGCAAGGCCCTGCAATGCTCTGCCTTGGTTTCCTCACCTAGAAATGGGGCCAACAGGAGTGGCTTCCCTTCCTCCCCCGGCCGAGCGTCCCCGCGTCCCCAGGGCGGGAACAGACTTCTGAGCTGAACCCCGGAAGAACTTGCAGTGTCTCTACACAAGAGCCACTGGCTTCTTACTCACTTCTGGTTTTAGGGTCAGACGGATCTGCCCGTGAGAAGCAAGACGCGTACAGTGCCTTTGCACATGTGGACCTCACTTCTGGGCAAGGAGGGTACAGCTGAAAGTTAAGTCTGATGCAATGTCAGCCTCCCCTCGGAGGTGGCGTTGGCGATGTCTGGGGACGTCCTTGGTTGTCACAACCTGGGGGGGCGGGTACTGCTGGCCTCTAGTATGTGGAGGCCAGGGATGCCGCTAGGCACCCGTCGCCACGCGGGACTGCATCCCGTAACGGGGACGATCTGGTCCCAGAATCCCTGCTCTGGAATGAAGAAACTTTTAACTGTTGGGGTCAGGCCTTCGTTCTGGGTGGTTGGCCAGTCCTTGGGGATTGCTCAGCCCCCCAAGATCTCCTTTGACAGACCCCCACCCTATCTCATGTTCCATGCTGAGGGGCTCTAGACACATTGACTCAGTTAAACCACCCAGCCATTTGATGAGGCAGGCGCTGTCGTGATCGGCTCTGTTTGACAAATGGGAGAAACTGAGGCACAGAGCAGGGACGTGAGTCGCCAAGCTCTCACAGTGAGTGAGGATTCACTCCCAGCCTCTACACCCTGTGGCCTGGTTAGTCAGGCTCAGGGAGCAACTCTTGCAAGCCCCCACCCCTCCCGCTATACCTGACTAACTCCCTGGCGAGGGTTAGGGTAGCCAGACACGACAGAACACACCTGGGCGCGTTTCAGAGCAGGTGCGTGCAGGGAGGGGCTGCCGGGCGCTCCGGCCTCTGCAGGGCCAGGCGCTGATGGGCCGAGGGCCGGGGGGGGGGGGGGCAGGAGAGCTGAGCCAGGTGCGGTGCCGACGCATCCTTACCTTTGCTTTCTGAGCCAGCAGGGGCTGCAGTACGATTTCTCCCCATTTCTCAGCTGAGGAGACTGAGGCCCAAGTCATACGGGTGTGCGTGGGATCCCCTACTCCTAGCTGGGCCCTGATCCTGTTACTCTGGGCAGCAGTGGAACAACCTGGAGGTTTGGGCGGGGCAGGTGAGCCTGGGCCCAGCGGCCCTCCCTGCTCCCCAAGGGCAGGTCCACCCCGGGGGCGTGGCCTGCAGAACTTACCAGCCACTCAGGGACAGCTCTGGAAGCGTCTCTGCTGTGAGACCCTTCACTTCCTAGTGTTCCTCACCTGGGCCCTGGGGCCCACAGCCGGTGTGTTATGTTGAATTTGGAGCCTGCATGGTCTCCAGAACACGGCAGCTAATTGTAAAAACAACTGTGGCATTTATCCGTCTCTCACTCTGTGCCTGGCACCATGTTCCCATTTTCTGCGTGTGACCCCACTGTATCCCCCGCTCCCTGTAGCTGGGGGTCACCATTCTCCCAGCAGCAGGGAGGATAGGCCATCAGCTCGGGCCAGGCAACTGGGAACAGGCTGAGGCTGGCCCCCTGGCGTCGTGTCCCCCCCGCTCCCCAGGGCAGGAGGCAGGCTCTCCCTCTCCACTCCTCCAGACTGGGCGGGACTGGTGTCCGCGGCCTCAAGTCCCACGGTGGAAGGTGGAGCAGGAGGTGGGGGCCGGGGAGGAGCAGGAAGGCTCCGTGTCCCCTGACGTGGCTCTCCTTCTCCCCACGGAGACACGGTGTGCTGATGTCTTCAGAAGCTGAGTCACCCAGCAGGTGTCGGGGCTAAGCAGGGGCTGTTTTCTGTTCTCTCGGGGAAACCTGGGAAGTCCAGCAGCAGAACCTCCCTTCGGAAGGCTGGGGGGGGCACTGCCACCGCGCTGGGGCTCCCTGAACAGGCCTGCTGCCTGCGTGGCCCTCACACGTGCCCTCCCTCTCTCTCCTCTGTCTCTCTTACACACGTACCCATCCTCCAGAAAGACACATCCGAGGCCAGGGTCCAAGCAAACACCTGATGGTAATTTCCCACTCTCTTGCTGACAGTACTCGTTCTCCTACCTGGGGGGACGAGAAGGTGCTATTTATAGGGCACACCCCCATGTCCAGACTCTGGGGAAGCTGGCGTGGCTTTGGGGCTCATGAGGAACAGGTGGTGCCGAGTGCCAGTGGACGTGCTGACGTACCCATGCCTGGACCCCTGCGCGCACCTAATGGTCGGTTCTTGGCAGGTGCAAATCCGGGCCAGCAGACACGTCCTCTGGCCCTCCTGCGTGGGGTAGTGCCTGCAGCATCCTCTGGAGCAGTCGGCATTGAGAAGGGAGCGGGACCGCGGCGGGCACAGCTGCGGGGTGGGGTGGCATGCATGGGGAAATGCCCTGAGGGTGGATGGTGCCCGGAGGGGCAGGGCCAGCTCACTCACCTGCAGCCGCGGGCTCCCACAGGGCCCACCTGCAGCTGAGCGGGGACTTCTACTGCCTGTTAGAGACCTCTTCCCCCAGCAAGAGCAGCCTTCAGAAGCTGGGATGCACCTGGGAGAGGTGCTGGCAATCCTTGGCGACTCCCGGCCTGTGGATGCATCCCTCCGACCTCTGCCTCTGTTGGCCACGACCTTCTCCCCGCCCACCTCCTGGATCAGCGTCTCGACCCTCCCTCTCCTGTCTCTTATAAGGACACAGTCATTGGTTTAGGGTCCACCAAGATCATCCGGCATGATTTCATCCGGCAACCCTTAACTACACTTGCAATTACACCTTAGGTCCGAATAAGGTCACGTTCCCACGTACTGGGGTCCAGATGTGGACGTGTCTTTCCGGGGGACGCACGTCACCCCAAGTACGGCAGGTAACCGTGAGCACCTGCAGTGCTTGTGCTGCTGAGCCAGTCTGTGGTACGCGGGGCTTCTTTCCTGTTCTGAACGCTTTTGTTGGGAGTCTTCACGCGAGGACACAGCGTCAGGGTCCTGGAAGCCCCTGACGAGGGCAGATCCAGACAGGACGCCCATCCCCTGCCCTCGCTGCCCAGTGACAGAGAGGATAGAATGAGCAGGGAGGGTCTCCCTGGAGCCCTGAAGGCCTGAGCCTTCCCTGGGGGCTGCCCCCTCTGGTGAGCGCTGCTCCGCTGGGGGTGACCCAACGTCCCAAGGCACGGGTTTTGGCAAGCCCGCTCTGGGGCCGAGGGCCAGCTTTCTATAGCCTGCCTTTGGGAGACCCATGGCGAATGTGGCACATCCTCTCTTCCGTGTCCGGGGGGGGCCTGGGGCTGCTGCCTGGTGACATGCGGACAGTGAGCACTGAAAGAAGAGTGTCCAAGGCAGGATCTGTCTTTGGGACTCTGCGGGCGGAGCGGTTGCTGGGTGTATGTGACTGAGCGGGGTGCTGCCCTTTCCTCTTGGGATGTGGACACCTGTCCCGGGGAGGGTGGCTTTGCAGATTCGCAGTGCCGGCTCTCGTGGTGGGCTCACTCGCCGCTCCCCTCAGCGGGACACCGCTCACCAGCCACTCTCTTGTAGGGCTGGGTTTTGGTTTGCAGACATAACTTGTCCACTGAGAGGCAGACGAGAAACCCAGCAACGTTCTGGGAAGGTAACCGAGAACGCACAGCTCTGGGGTGCTTTTGCTGCTCCTGCAGAAGCACCAGGACACCCCACCGCTGCGAATGTCTAACTCGCTTTGGGGGATCTAGAGCAGGAGTTCTCAAAGTGTGCGCTTGGAACCCTCCTGGGGGTCTCTGAGACCTTCCAGGGGCCCAAAACATGAAAGCGATTTTTTAAAGAAGATTTTATTTATTTATTTGACAGAGAGAGCGAGAGAGCACAGCGGGGGGTGGGGGAGCGGCAGAGGGAGAAGCAGGCTCCCTGTTGAGCAGGGAGCCGGACGCTGGGATCATGACCTGAGCGGAAGGCAGATGCTTAACCGAATGAGCCACCCAGGCGCTCCCACGAAGGCAATTATTATACTTCCAGGATGCTATTTGCCTTTCTCACCTTTATTCTCTTACAACCTACAGGGGAGTTTTCCAGAGGTTACAACCATGTGATATTGCAATAGATGGAACGTGGAGGCAGATGGGAGAATCTAGCTGGCTTCCATTAAGCCAGACATTAAAAAGTCTCTCAAATAATGTAAAACAATGCCACTCTTTCCACTAAATACTTTTATTTTGGAAAATATAGTTAGTTTTCATAAAGAATGCATTATTTATATTAACATAATGGGTTTGCCATTGTTATTTTTAAATGAATGATTAAATATACATATATTTCTTAAATTTTATTATGTTATGTTAGTCACCATACAATACATCATTGGTTTTTGATGTGGTGATCCACGATCCATTGTTTGCGTATAACACCCAGTGCTCCATTCAGTACATGCCCTCCTTAATACCCATCACCGGGCTAACCCATCCCCCCACCCCCCTCCCCTCTAAAACCCTGTTTGTTTCTCAGAGTCCATAGTCTCTCATGGTTCATCTCTCCCTCCGATTCCCCCTCCCCATTTTTCCCTTCCTTCTAATGTCCTCCATGCTATTCCTTATGTTCCACAAATAAGTGAAACCATATGATAATTGACTTTCTCTGCTTGACTTATTTCGCTTAGCAGAATCTCCTCCAGTCCCATCCATGTTGATGTAAAAGTTGGGTATTCATCTTTTCTGATGGCTGAGTAATATTCCATTGTATATATGGACCACATCTTCTTCATCCATTCATCTGTTGAAGGGCATCTCGGCTCTTTCCACAGTCTGGCTATTGCGGACACTGCTGCTATGAACATTGGGGTGCATATGGCCCTTCTTTTCACTACATCTGTGTCTTTGGGGTAAATACCCAGGAGTGCAATTGCTGGGTCATAGGGTAGCTCTATTTTTCAATTTTTGAGGAACCTCCACACTGTTTTCCAAAGTGGCTGCACCAACTTGCATTCCCACCAATAGTGTAAGAGGGTTCCCCTTTCTCCACAACCTCTCTAACATTTGTTGTTTCTTTCCCTGCCCATTTTTGCCATTCTAACTGGTGTAAGGTGGTATCTCAATGTGGTTTTGATTTTAAATATATTTTTTAAAAATTAGAGTAAACATTGAGAGACTAATCTACAGAAGCAAATGTTCTTTGTGGTCCCAATAATTTTTTTTTTTAAATGCAGAGGATCCTGAGGTTAAAAGGTTGAAAGCCACTGATATAGAGGATGCTGGAAGGTGGATTATAAAGATTTCAGTATGATATGCTGGAATGAGCTTGGGCTTTGGAGTCAGAACAGGGTGTGAATCCGGGGTTGGCCCCCCTCACTCACTCCTCTCCTACTACCATTATCTTCATCACCATCATCACCACCATCATCATCACAAACATCAACAACCCCATCATCACCAGCACCACCATCAACATCCCCATCATCACCATCACCACCATCACCATCACCATCATCCCCTCTACCACCATTATTGTCAAAATCACCATCTACCCTTGGAACACCAAAGTACATGAAACATTTAAATGTAATCTAGGGGCGCCTGGGTGGCTCAGATGGTTAAGCGTCTGCCTTCGGCTCAGGTCATGATCCCAGGGTCCTGGGATCAAGTCCTGCATCGGGCTCCCAGCTCAGCGGGGAGCCTGCTTCTCCCTCTGACCCTCTCCCCTCTCATGCTGTTTCTTTCTTGCTCGCTCTCTAAAAATAAATAAATAAATAAAATCTTAAATGTAATCTAACAAAATACGCAAAAAGTCTATCTGCTGGAAATACAAAACACTGATGAAAAAACACCAAATAAGGCATAAACAGGGGTGTCTGGGTGGCTCAGTCAGTTAAATCTCTGACTCTTGATTTTGGCTCAGGTCATGATCTCAGGGTCGTGAGATTGAGCTCCCCCGA
This sequence comes from Neomonachus schauinslandi, assembly GCF_002201575.2. NCBI lineage: Eukaryota > Metazoa > Chordata > Mammalia > Carnivora > Phocidae > Neomonachus > Neomonachus schauinslandi. The sequence goes on from NC_058413.1 coordinate 2,461,441, forward strand.
CCCCCCTTGGACTTAGCGGGAAGTCTGCTTGAGATTTTCTTCCTCTGCCCCCCCCCACTTTCAGGCACCCACACGCACTCTCTCTCTCAAATAAATAAATAAATCTTTTTTAAAAAGACATAAACAAATGGAGACATACCATGTTCATGAATTAGAAAAACTCAATACTGTATGTTAATTTGCCTCAAACTGGTCAATAGGTTCAATGCAATCTCAATCCAAATTCTGGCAGGAT
>NC_058413.1:2461685-2503725 GCF_002201575.2 Neomonachus schauinslandi
ACTGGTCAATAGGTTCAATGCAATCTCAATCCAAATTCTGGCAGGATTTTTTGGTATAGAAAGTGAAGAGCTGATTCTAAAATTTATATGGAAAATCAAAGTAACTAGAATAGCCAAAACTGTTTAAAAAAAAAATTGGAAAACTCACACTGCTTGATTTCAAGACTCACTCTAAAGTTAAAGAAATCAATCTTGTGCAGTATTGGCAGAAGAACAGACACAGAGATCAGTGGGACAGGAACAGACCCACACATATATGGTCAATCAACTTTTGACAAAGATACCAAAGCAATTCAATGGAGAAAGGAGAATCTTTCTAGCAAATGGTGTTGAAACAGTTGGATATCCACATGCAAAAGTAAACACACATATATGTGGACAAATACATAAGGCTTGGTCCATACCTTGCACTTAACCAAAGATAAGCTCGAAATGGATCATAGACCTAAATGTGAGACATAAAACTACAACTTCTAGGAAAAACATAGGAGAAAATCTCTGTGACTTTGTGTTGGGCTGTGGTTTCTTAGCTCTAATACCAAAAGCACAATCTGTACCAGAATAAAATGATAAATGAGACTTCAGCTCTTCATCAAAATTAAAAACTTCTCGGGACACCTGGGTGGCTCAGTCGGTGAAGCGTCTGCCTTCGGCTCAGGTCATGATCTCAGGGTCCTGGGATGGAGCCCCACGTCAGGCACCTTGTGGGGCAAGGAGCCTGCTTCTTCCTCTGCCTGCCTCTCTCCCTGCTCATGCTCTCTCTCTCTCTGACAAATAAACAAATAAAATCTTTTTTAAAAAAAATTAAGAACTTCTCTTTCAAAGACACTGTTGGGAGAACAAGAAGACAAGCCACAGGCTAAGAGAACATGTTTGTAAAACACGTATCTGATAAAGGACTGATCAGAATCTATGAAGAATTGTCAAGACTCAACAAGAAAATCAAACAACCCAATAAAAAATGGGCAAAACATTTGAGTGACCATCTTACCAAAGAAGGTACACCTGAGGCAAATAAGCACAGGGGACAGCTTTGGTCATTAGGGAATTGCAGATAAAAGGCATGATGAGATAGCAGCGCACACCCGTTAGAATGGCTGGAACACTCCAGGGCTGGCTGGGGTGGGCTGGCCGGGGTGGGCAGTAAAGGAGACCTCCCACCTTGCCGGCGGGGGGGCGGGGGGGGCGGGGGGGGGGGGGCGCGGGGGGAAAGCGCGCCCGGGGGGGGGGGGGGGGGGGGGGGGGGGGGGGGGGTGGCACGCGGTTCAAAGTGGTGCAGCCAGCCGGGATGACAGTTTGATGGTTCCACATACAGGAAAGCATACACTGACCATGGACCCGCCTGTTCCACTTCTGGGTATTTACCCAAGTGGAATGAAAACCTATGCCCACACAAAGCCTGCATGAAAATGCTTACAGCGGCTTGATTCGTAATCATCTGAGACTGAAACAACCGAATGTCCTTCAACATGAGGGGGTCAAGAAAGTGTGGCACGTCCCTTCAGTGGAAAACTAGCCAACCATCAAAGGAGCAAACCATAGACACACTCAACAACATGGATGAATCTCAAATGCACTCCAAGGGGACGAAGCCAGATGTGAACATCTACGTATGGTGTGATTCAGGTGACATTCTGGGAAAGGCAAAGTGTAGGGACAGGAAACACGTTGGTTTTTGCCAGGGCCTGGGGTTGGGGATGGAGTGACCATACGGGGAGACACCAGGAAGATCCTGGGGGTTGCCGCAAAGGTTCTTCACCTCAGTTGTGGTGGTGGTTACACAACTCTCTACATTTGTCAAAACTCTTACAGCTATCCCCTGGAAAGGATGGACTTCACAGAATACAATTACACTTCAAAAAGCATGTCAGTGGAACAATGAAAAAGTGTATACGCATAATTGGTAAGTAACAATTTGAAAGTAAGTAAGTATGGTCTGCACATCAGAAAGAAGTGAGTGGGGACCGGACTGGCTTGGCCTGCACAGAGACGTGCGCCTGGCCTTGTAAGTGGTCTGGAGAGGGCCCAGCGTGTGCAGGATCAGCTCCAGCCCTTTTCAGAGATGCTTCCAGTCCTGGTTACCTGAGGTCTTATTGCCAGGGCCAGGCCAGGGGACACAAGCCCTCAGAGGTACGGCTCCCAGAACACGGGGATGCCTCTGGACGTAGGTCATCCGCTGAGGCCGGAGTGACAGCCCCGTGGGTCCAGCTCAGGACAAGGGAGCCGCGGATGCTCAGGCTGCCCATGGGACTGCAGAGAGCAGGGCAGAAGCTGGACGAGCATGAACGTCGGTGCCTTCAAAATCTCTGAAAGTGTACCTAGAACCCGTTGTGTGCCTGGCCAGGGAATGACCACAGCCTCGTCTGGGCTGGGAGAGAAGCGGTGTCTGTCACTGTAGGCCTGAGGGGCCCTCCATCTGGCCCTCTCCGGAGGAGTTTGCCCGTGAGTGTGGGGCAGTCCTCCCAGACACAGCTCCTGGCGGGGGACCTGGCACTGTCCCCAGACATGGGTGTGTGCTGCAGTCAGGCCCTTCGCCGTCATTTTTCCCCTGAGCTGTCAGAGCCTGGGAGTATCCGGGGACAGGCCAGTGAGCCACAGCCCTGCAGCACACACCTTTTATTGTCGGCCTAAGAAGAAAGGGCATGTGGCAGACTTGGGGGGAGGGGGCTGCTGCAGGAGGCTCCGCTTTGGAGGGGGCGGGGGCAGTGGGTGCAGCCCCCTGGTGCTGAACACAGGAGGACAGGGGGATCCTCATCCATTCACTGAAGGTAGGGGAGACACAGGTGGGGCTGTCGAGGATGGTCTTTGCAAGGAGAGAACGGGGTTTGGGTCTCCTGTCCCTGGGCCAGGCTGAGCCCGCAGCTCCTGCAGCTCCTTGGGGTGAGAGGTGGACTCCAGAGAAGTCCTCCGTGGGCACCACCAGTGTCCACCACTCCCCCTCCTTCCTTCCTGCTTCATAATGAAAACCAGTTCCTCGACGTCCACACCCTCCGTCAGAATTGTAACTCTGCCTTCCAACAACTGACCATAATTGCCTTGATTTTTATTTGAGGCCCTACTTTGTGGAAAGAATCTCAGCCTGTTCAGACTGCGGATTTTTATATTTCCACTTTGGGCCTCTTGCACCTTACTGAAGTCCAGCCTGGACAGTCCCTGCAGGGAACAGAGCTGGACCCCTACCTCCCAGCATGCACCAATCAGCTCCAAGTGGGTGGCAGACCCAAAGGTGAGACCAGGAGCCTGAGAACTCCTACAAGAGAACAGAGGCAGCAACTTCTCTGACATCGGTCTTGGCGATGCATTTTCAGGCCGGTCTCCTCAGGCAGGGGCAACAAGAGCTAAAATTAACAAGCGGGACTACAGCAAACCAAAGCTTCTGCACAGCAAAGGAAACAACCAGCAAAACAACAAGGCCACCTACTGCATGGAAGAAGATCTTTGCAAATCATACATCCAACAGGGGTTAGTAGCCAAACTATATAAAGAACTCCCTGCAGCTTAATATCATGAAAAAAACCAACGTGATTTAAAAATGGGCAGAAGACATGAACAGACTTCTCTCCAAAGACTCACAGATGATCAACAGGCACAGGAAACGATGCTCAACATCCCTCACCACCAGGGTCATGCAAATCGACACCACAATGGGATACCACCTCACACCAGTCAGAATGGCTAAAATCAAAAACACAAGAAACAACAAGTTTTGGCTAGGATGCGGAGAAACCTCACCCCTCTTACATGGCTGGTGGGAATGCAAGCTGGTGCAGCCACTCTGGAAAACAACATGGAAGTTCCTCAGAAAGTTAAAAATAGAGCTACCCTATGATCCAGTAATCACACTACTGGGTATTTATCTGAAAAATAAAAAGAAAAGAAAACACTAATTTGCAAAAATATCTGCAGCCCTGTTTATTGCAACATTATTTACAACAGGCAAGATTTGGAAACAATCTAATTGTCCATGGACAGATGAATGGATAAAGAAGAAGTGGTATACAAACACACACACACGAGATGGAATATCATTCAGTCATAACAGAGAATGGAGTCCTGTCATCTTCAACAACATGCACAGACCCAGAGGGTATTACGACAAGTGAAATAGGTCAGAGAAAGACAAACACTGCACGGTCTCACTTCCATGTAGACTCAAAACAAAAACAAACAAACAACCTAACACAGAAACAGACCACAGAAATAACCGGTGTTTGCCAGAGCGCATCACGATGATGAACTCCTGAAACTAAGAGGATAATGTGCATCACTTACGCTTGAAAAAGGAATACGCTGGTAACCGTTTGAAGTCTCAGTCTTAAATTATCGGTAACTGATCATCTCTTTCTCTTTGGTCGACGCCATTTCTTCCCTACTGTGTATTTTTATCAAATGTCTTGCTTCAGCCCAGTGTTCTCCAATGTAGGGTCACCTGAAATGGGAAACCCACCTGCTCAACTCTATGTGTCCCATGGGATGAAGGCAAGTGCTCTTCAAACAGAAACAACTCAGTCGAATCCGGTGGATTCACTTATCACACATACTGAAGGAAGAGCACACAGGCCCAAGTCCCTGAAATTAATGCAAACACCTCTTCTGTGGTAGCTCTCTGGCCCCTGAATTGACCTGTTTTCCCAGTTATCGATTCCAGCTCCACACAGAACACACAATCAATGTCACATGAGCCCAGGCGGGAGATGCTCAGCAGAAGATTAATTCTGGGCAAATGGACTGCACGAGTCACTGTATGTAACGACAATTAGCCAGCCCTTCTAATCCTTGTAAATCTCGATGTGTTCAGGTAATAAAGTGTATTTAGATACAATTGAACTGGAAATGCTCTTTTTTAAAAATCATCTCCTAGTTCTGCCTTAAAAGGGAGAAAATGGTCATATTTGGTTTTTACTCTCAGACGTGGTGACGGGATGATTTCATGTATTTTTTTATTGTTCCTTTGCTGGAATAAAGAGAGAAAACAAACAAAAAGTCTAGGATGACACCATTCAACCCAACTTTCTGAAGTGATGGAAATGTCTGGGAAGCCATGTGACCTGGTTTGGTGGCCAGCAGCCACGTGTGGTTGCCGAGCTCTCGGAACATGGCTTGTGCGACTGGGAAATGAATTTTAATGAACTTGGCGTCTGTTTGAGTGGGCCAGTGTGACTAGCGGCTGCTGTAATGGACTGTGCAGGTCGAGACTCAGAAAAGTAGTTTCTCTGCTTTTCTGCCGTGTCCTCTCTCCCTTAGGACTCTATACCTGGTTAGCAGGTGGAAAGGGTCCAGGGCAAAAAGGAACTGCCCATTAAGATGTCAATACGACTCAAAGTCATCTACAGATGCAATGCAATCTCTAGCAAAATCCCAATGACTTCTTTGCAGAAAATAGAAAAATCCATCCAAAAATTCATATGAAATCATGAGGGTCCCCCAACACGCAAAACGATATTAAAAAAGAAGAACAAAGCTGGAGGATTTATGCCTCCCGATTTCAAAACTTACTACAAAGCTACGTTATCTCAAACAGCGTGGTCCTGACATAAAGACAGATGTACAGACCAATGGAGTAGAGAGCCCGGAGATAAACCCTCATATATCTGGTTAAACGATTTGCAACAAGACTGCCGAGACCACTCAATGGGCGGATTATCAGGAAATGGTGTTGGGAGAACCAGACATGCACGTGCAAAAGAGTGAAGTTGGACCCTACCTCACACCATATACAGAAATGAACTCAAGATGGATCAAAGCCCTAAACGTAAGAGCTGAAACTATAGAACCTCCAGAGGAAAACACAGAGGAAGAGCTTCGTGACACCGTGTTGGGCAGTGATTTCTTGGATGTGATGCCAAGGCACAGGCAACAAAAGAAAAAAATAGATAAACTGGACTTGATTAAGACTGAAAACTTTTGTGCATCACAGATCACCATCCCCGGAGGGAGAAGGCGACCCACCGAAGGAGCAAATATCTGCAAACCACACATCTGGTAAGGGGTTGATATCTAGCATATATAAAGATCTCCTACAACTCAACAACAATAAATGAGATTCAAAAATGGGCAAAGGATTCGAGGAGACACTTCTCCAAAGAAGACATACAAATGGCCAATAAGCACACGGAAAGATGCTGCACATCACCGATCCTCGGGGACATGCAAATCAGGGCCATAGGGAGAGACCACTTCATGCCCACCAGGATGGACGGCAACTGTCGGAGGAGTGGCGCCCTCACCGGGAGCAGGAGCAGCTCGCCCTGAGTCCCCGCGCACATCCATGGAGCACGTGAACCATCAGGGCATCTTCATTACTCACACGTTCATTCTTAGGCCAGGGCAGGCAGGGAAGAAACAAATGTTCACAAAAGCCCATTGTGATGGCCTATTTTATGTGTCAACTTGACTGGTCTAAGGGACGTCCAGACAGGTGGCACAATGCTATTCTGGGTGTGTCTGGGAGGGTGTTTCTGAGAGACCAGCATTGGATTCAGCAGACCGAGTAAAGGACCGGCCCTCACCAGTAGGGTGGGCATCATCCAGTCCATCGGGAGCCCAAGTGGGACAAAGGGGTGAAGGAAGGCGAATTCTTTCTTTCTTCTGGAGTTGAGGCATCCATCTTCCCTTACCCTCGGTGGTTGGAGCTCCTGGTTCTTGGGCTTCCGGACTCTGGGACTTACACCTGTGACCCCCTAGTTCTCAGGCCTTTAGACTCAGACTGAATCACACCACCGGCTTCCCAGCTTGCAGACGGCAGATCAGGGGACTTCTCGGCCTCCACAACTGCGTGAGCGAATTCCTACGACAAGTCTCCTCTTGTATAGACCTCTCGACACCCCACTGATTCTGCTTCTCTAGAGACCCCTGGCTAGTACGCGCATAACACCCCGTGCGGGGGAGCCTGGAGGGGAGCCAGCGGGGTGTCCCAGGGAAGTGAAAGGTCACCCAGAGCAATGCGCCCCTGTGCTCAGGTCTCAGGCTGGGCAGGGACATCCAGCAGGGTGGTCCTTGGCAAGGTCCTTTCAGGGCACTGGGGAGGAGCCCCCCAGCCTGGCTGGCCCCACGACAGGCCAACTTGCCGCTGAGTTTCATGGGGAGGAGGGGCTGCCACGGATGCCCCGAGCACCTGCTGTGGCCCGGTTTGCTATCTCTGAGTCTGATCTGTGGTTTGTAGGGCCAGTGGGTAAGTGATTCTCTGTTGTGTCAGTGGACAAGTGCTGGTGGACCAGGTGGTGCCGTTCATCTTGGTTGAGGGTGGGTGGGCTTGGAAATCCAATTAAAATGCTCACTAACCCTGGCCCAGGAAGACATGATTTCATAGCTTGGAAATCCTCAATCAACTCAGCTCCTGGAGGTGCTGTCCCACAGCCCACGATATGCACCTAATCTGCCTGGGGTCTCTCTCTCTCTAGCCTCCCCCTTTCCATCAACAGTGGAGGGGACACCTGCCTTCTGCTTACAGCTGGGTCATCCCTGGGACCCCCATAGCTACTGAGAATTGATGAGTGGCCAAGTCTATGGGAATGACACAGCCCGGGAGGCAGGAGGGACAGGCTACTTATGGGGAGCTACCTGTGTGCCCACCAGCTGGGGGCTGTCACCATGGCACCCATTTGCTAGCTTATGAATGAGGACTTGAAGCTCAGAGAGGTTCAGTGACTTGCCTGAGGTCTCACAGCCCCAGTGACAAAGGAAGGATTCGATTCCTTATGTGTCTGAGGGGTGCCTTTCCCAGGCGTGGGGGCGGCTGACCCTGCATGTGCACAGGTGAGTATGAACATTGTGATGGGAACAGGTGAGCTGAGAAGCCTGGGTGCTGGTGGCTGTGAGCTCCCAAATTCCCCAGACACTGACCCTCAGGCTAGGACTTACCCAGGGCCCTTAATAAATCCAAATATTGTCTGAAGGAGAATCTCATTAATTTGTTACTGGGGCACGTGATACAGATGCCCCCCCCCAACACACACACTCTTAGGTCACATTAACAGAGGTATAGTGCGTGTATCATAGGAGGTGATGATACCGATGTATTGTAACCTGCTTAAGCCCACCTGAGCTCTTGAGATCACCAGTGGGCACAAAGAAAGACACAAATAGGAGTGGACCTAGAAGAGAGCTCTAGGGGTGGGCTGTGTGTGGGGAAGTGGAATTCTTGAAGGTGCTGCCCTGTTGTGAGCAACCCCAGGGGCAGAACCAGGGCACAGTGCATTCTCTAAAAGGATTCAGAGGCTGCAGCCAGCTCAGTGGGTAAGAGTTCGACTGCTGACTCCTGAGACTGTGTGGGCGAGCCGGCGTTTCAGCCTCCCGCACAGGCGACGTTGCCGTCTGGGGCGGGAAGGTGGAATGTGACCGCGCATCCTTCCAGCTCCAGGATTCTACGATGAAGGTGTGTGCAAGGGGGACTTTCTTCACTTAAGACTTTTTTTCTGAAGATTTTTATTAATGAAAATAAACTTGGCTTGAAATGGAACCATGGATTTCAAAGCGTTCAGATTTAGGAATTTACATGGTGTAGTTGATGTCAACGTAAATAGGAGCATCAGGCCTAAAAAAAGGCATAGTGGAATGCGATTTCCTAAGAGTGCAGGCAAGTCACACAGAGAAGTAGCTCGTCTGCTGCGTTCGTGGTTAAAAGCGTCGGCTATAGGAGGGACAGAACGGGACTCATGCTGCAACCAGACTATCACCGTTTTTATTTGTTGGCTCATTGCTTCGTGTGAAGGCGAGTGTCTGATCCCCGGGAGAAGCGTCCGGAAGCCCTGGGCCCTACCGCGTGTCCATGCTCAGCCGTGGGGGCTGTGGGGGGGGGGGGGGTCTGTGCACACCTGCATAGCAGCAGGTCCTCGCTAAATACCCATGCGTGGGCAGAGGGCTGGTGGAGCAGAGGTGTGTCCGCTCACCGGCCTGGCTTTGTCTGCAGGGCTGGTCGGGCCCCAGATGTGCCCACAGAGAGGCGGCCTCTGCTACCAGGATCTGGGGGCTCATCAGCATAGAGCTCCGAATGCAGATTCCAGGGTCCTGGGCGAGACCCACTCATTCCTGGAGGGGCCAGGGGGTGGGCATTTTTGGCTAGCAGATGATTCTTACGCTCACTCAACCTAGGAACGGGGCTCCTGAGGACGTCTATGCTGGAAGCGGAAGGTGCAGAGGGGTGGCTCCCAGCGAGGAAGGGAGCAGGCCTGGAGAGCCGAGAGCTGTTTGGGAACTCGCAGCTTCTCAATGAAGCCAAGGGGTGTGAATGTGGGAGCTGACGCCAGGACTTGACTGCACGTGGGCCAAGAATATTAAGGGGAAAACAATAAAGCGACGGAAAGGCACGTCCTTCAGCCTGGCGTGCGCCTGGCATCCTCCCTCCACTGGGACCCGCTGTTCCCAGCCTGCACGGCTTCCACTGCAGCTCTGGGCTCTGGCCTCACTTCCTCCTGGAAGCCCTCCCAGGCATCCCCTGGCTCATTCGCCTCCCCGGAGTCCCTTGGCCGCGAGCCCCGGGGGGGCGGCACCCCCATCTGTCAGGTTCTCGAGAGGACTGGGTGGGGGCGCTCAGCAGGGCTCCATGTCCAGCAGGTGAGTCAGAGGGGATTCCGATGTCCTTGGTCCTGGGATGTTGTACTCTCCTTTGGTCCTGGTCAGGGAGGTTTGGCTCTGTTTATCCGTGTGGCTGAGTCTGCTCTCTGTGGGTGGCTCCCCAGACGGCCCCGCTGTGGTCACTCAGCCCCCTCCTCCTCATTTCCAACCTGTTTTCCAAGTCAGGTCATTGGCCTCCTGAGCTCTGGAGTCCCTACCCCCTCCCATAAAGCCCCTCCCTGGCAGCCTATGAGCCTCACCCAGACCCCCCAAGGGCCCCCCCAGGGAGTCCTTGTAACTGGTGGCAGGGCAGGGCGGGTCCAGGCCTCGGGAGTTGTGCAAGCGCCCCAGGTAATGTGGATGCACCGCCGGGCAGATGAATCGGGTCCTTGGGGCAGCCCCCAGCCCCAAACACAGCAGGTGGCCACAAGCAACTCGGCTCTTTTGCTGAGCCAGGGCCCAGGGCACTGAAGGCCAGACCCCCAGGTTCTGGGGCATGAAGGTCTCCCCCACCCCTGGAGGATCGCAGAATGGAAAGGAATGGGGAGGGAGGGACAGCCTGGCTGGACTTGGCTACTTCCTTTTACAGAAGCGAGAGGCCTGGTGGGTGCGGGCACATGACCCCCCCCCCAACGCATGCACAAACGCCTCTCTATTTTAGAAATAGGTCACTTGGAGCAAAGCACTGCGAGTGGTCGTCTCCCCCCACCCCTGTGGGCTGCTGGGATTTCAGCGCTGGGCTCGGGGTGGGGGATGCAAAGGAGGAGTAGGGGGGACCCGCCAGGGCTCTGTTACCCCAGAAAGTCACCAGGGCCCCCTTGGCACCCAGAAAGGAGGGGGGAGGCTGATGTGTCTGAGAGCTGGCCTCTGGGGAGGATGGTGGCGTCTGCTGTCGGCCCTGCACACAGTGAGCAGGAGCCCCCAGCCCCGGGGACACACACTCGGGGTGCAGCTGGTACGGAGCCCCACAGACAAGGGGTGTGGCCAGGGATCGGGCAGGACGACTGGCCAGGAAGTGCCCCAGGCCTGCAGACAGCCCTACTCTTTCCCACTGGCCCGTGTGTTCTTTCTGGCACTTTCTGGCCTCCTGGCCCATGTAGGTCTTTAGGGACCCTTGGTCAGATCCTTCCTGACAAACAGGAGGCTGAGGGAAGATGGGGGGCAGTCCCGGAACTGTTACCCCTGCCCTCCCCCACCCAGGTTAGGCCACCCTTTCCTGGCTAGAGAGAGGAGTGGCAGAAAGGGGACCCTCCCGCAGGGCCTCTGGGGACGGAGACGGCCTTCTTGGCCGGCCCAGTGGGCTCCACGTGTCTGTAGGGCCCTGGTCTCTCTGCTGCACCCTCCTCACCTCCCCAACCCCTTGGTCCCCTCCCCTGCCTCCAGGCTGACCAGGCGGCCTTGATGGGACAGGAGCATAGGGAACGCTCAGGCAGAACCAGGGGCTCATCTCGGCATCCCTGCCGGGTAGCCCCTGGTCCCACGGTGGGCAGCGTTGGGGGTGGATGCTCCTCTTTCTGAAGGGCCAGCCAGCCTTTTGCTGCCTTCTGGGGCTCTCTTGCGGGGTGCACCCCCGTGCTTAGGGAGCTCCCCTGAAGTCCGGTATGAGGTTCTCTGTGTATGCTTGATGGCTCCTGGACACCCAGGGCTCTGTGGACCTGGTCCTAACAGCTCCTCATGCTACCTGCTCATTCACACTAAGCGTGTGGGTGATTGCCGGTAGCTTATCTGGAGTCTTTCACTAAGAAGCTCTGTATTCTCCCTAGGAGGCAAAACCTCAATCATCTTGATCCAAAGGAGATGTATGATAAGCATCTCTTCCCTCGGAGAATAGCTTTTGAGCCAGGGGGCGGAGAAAGGTGTGGAGCAATCATCAGCTGTCTGAGGCTTCATTCCTGCAGACAGCTCAGCAGGTTATCGTGCTGAGCCCCAGCCTCCCGGTCCCATAAAAGGGAAGTTTGAACACCACTTCCTCGGCCAGGCTTTTAGGAGGGTTCAATGAGAGAATGCTCGTGAACAGCAGGGCCCTGTGCCTGGCATGCAGTAGGCGCTCCATTAATGCTCCGCGCGTCTCAGTGGTCAGGATGGGTGGGTAGCAGTGTTGACAATGGCCCTGGTCCAGCACAACAGTCCTCATTGGTGCGTCAGCTCAGAGTTGCCCCCTGGGCTCCCTGGCCGCCGGCTTGGGCCTGGTGAACATGGTAGCCTCTGGCTCCAGCCGAGCTCTGCGCGGCTCTCAGCCCCGCCCACCTGCACCTCCTCCCACCTGCTCCTCCCTTGCCCACCTCTTCCCTGCGCCCACCTCTTCCCTGCGCGGCCCCAACGGAACTTCCAGGGACCGGGTTAGCAAACCCTTACCCCACAGCGACTTCTGCTGGGAAGAAGGGAAGTTGCTCCGGGGACAAGTGGGGAGGAAAAGCCTCCTCACACCTGCTCAGGGGCAAGAACAGGCCAGCTTGGAATATGCCCCTGCCCGGCAGGCCAGGGCCACCCAGGGACTTCTCAAACGGGTCACAACCGGCAGGAAGTCTCCCTGTGGGCATGTGGAGCTGGGGCTGGCAGAGGGGCCTGGTGAGGGAGGTGATCAGCTCCCCTGCGGCAAGCGGCCGGCCTGGGACACCAGGAGCCAGGACAGACGGCTAGACCGGACTCCCGCTCAGCCCCGAGGAGGAACCAGCCCTGCGGACACCAGATCTCAGACTTGCAGCCCCCAGGTCTGGAAGGGACTGGATGCCCGACGGGTAGCCCCCCGTCTGTGGTGCTTGGTTATAGCCATCCCAGGACGCGGATCCGCAGCTGCTGCCCAGGTGGAAGACAGAGGCATCCCGGGGCCCTGGCAAGGCTCTCGGGGGGGCTCACGAGAGGGGGACAGGTGACAAGCAGGTGTGGGAAGAGCCCTGATGCCAGGTTGTGATCACGTGGCCTGTGATTGGCCAAACTAAACGTGGCCCTTCCCCGTCTTGGAGAAAGGAAGACACGTCTCAGGTGCCGGAGAGGAGAGGGGCTGGGCGGGGGGCTCACCAGCTCAGGGATCCCGCCTGGCCTTGGGCCCCAGGTCCTCCCCACCTCCTCTGGTAGCTTCCTGAGCTCCTGGCCCCCTGCTCACACCTGTTTGCACCCCCACCCCACCCCTGCTCCCCACCCGTCCAGCTCTCCTGACGATTTTCCGGCTTGACCGGGAGGGAGCCCCTCCAGCGGGGGCGGTGCCCATGCTGTTCTCCAGACCCCTCCAGTGTTTCACGGCTGGGGGCTGGCGGGGGGTGGGGGGGCGTTCCAAGGCGGTCCAACCAGTGTTCAGCGACGGCATTTGCAGGAAGCCCTGAGCCCGGGGCCTGGCACCTGGAAAGGCCTCCTTGCTGATGGCCGTAGCAATCCCTGCCCGCGCCCACCCGCGAGTCCTGTGCCCTCTGGATGTTGCAGAGAACCCCGGCGGGGCAGAGGGAAATGAGTGAGAGCCTGCACAAGGAGAGAGGGAGGAGACAGCCTTGCAGGCTAGGGGGGCGAGCTGTAATTTAAGGCAGCTGACAGGCCCCATCTGTGCCAGGAGGCCCGCGCCACCTGCCTTCTCCTTCACACACCTGACAAGGACAGCTGGTGGAGGCCTGTGGCTACCGCAAGCTGCAGGGGGTCAGGAGAGCGACAGGGGCGGCTCCCCCCCACCCTGGCCTCTTGGTAGGAGGCTGCGAGCCCTGCAGCTGTGGCCTCCACTGCCCAGGGTACGGGGACTTTTGGAGCTCGGGTCCAGGACAAGGCTGGCCTGCGTGGGCCTGGCCCCATCTGCTGGCCTGCCTCTCTCCGGAGGGGCCCTGGGAGCACGGTCTGCTCTGCAGGTGGGCTGGCAGGTGGTGGCCTCGAAGTTGGTCAGTCCCAGCATCATTACCACGCTGCCCTGGACCAAGCACTGTGTGCACCTTGTGAGCCCCGAGCCCCGCGGGGAGGAAAGCAGAGAGGTCCCACCTCCTGGGCGGCCATTTGGGCGGACAGACAGGAAACACGTGGACAGAAGGACAGCAGCTCGGGCGCCTGGGTGGCTCAGTTGGTTAAGCGACTGCCTTCGGCTCAGGTCGTGATCCTGGGGTCCCGGGATCGAGTCCCGCATCGGGCTCCCTGCTCTGCGGGAAGTCTGCTTCTCCCTCTGACCCTCCCCCCTCTCATGTGCTTTCTCTCATTCGCTCTCTCTCAAATAAATAAATAAAATCTTTAAAAAAAAAAAAAAAAAAAGAAGGACAGCAGCTCTCCCAAGGTCACGTCAACGTGGAGACCCTCTCCCAGCAGCCCCCCACCCCCACCCGCTTGCTCCCAAACTTCCGCAGCAGCAGAGGCAGCCGGGCCTCTTCTCAATGGCCTGGCCTCGCCACGAACCGCTGCAGATGGGGGCCTAGGAAGCAGGGGTCTCCCCCGCTCAGTTCTGCCCGGCACCTCCCAGGATCTTCGGCTGGCCCCCCGTCTGGACAGCCACATGCTGAGTCTGGAGGCGGGTGTGAGCCCAAAGGCCCTGCGTCCGCCCCTTCTGCGGCCAGGGTGTTTGCTTGCCACACTCCTGGCCTCCTCCTTGGCTCTCCAGGCCACGCTCTGTGCTCTGACACGGCCCCCAGGGTTCCCACACGCATGTGCCTCCTGGCGCCTGCCCGCCTGGGCTTGGCACTCCCTCCCTGGTGGGCTGGTTCCCCAGAGCCCGGCCTCCTCCGTTGGTGACCACAGGACGAGCTGTTTGACCTTGAAAGTGACCAAACCTCTGGGGCCGGCAGAATTCCAGGACCCGACGACCCTGCCCTGGGTGTGGGAACAGGTGAGTAGGAGAGTAGAAACAGCTGCTCCCGAGATGGCATCACGTGACTCGAAGAAGGGCTCTTTGCGGATTGAGGTCCCTGGTTGGTTGACTTTGGGTTCATGAGGGAAACTTTCCGGGTGGGCCTTACAGCTGGGTCTGGGGGTTGGGGTCGGAGACTGAGGAGCGGGGCTCCTGAACGTGTGAGGCTGTCTGTGGTTGGCTTACAGATGGACAGGCCACGTGGCAGGGGGCCTCGGGTGGACCCGCGGGCAGCCAGGAAGGAAACGGGACCTCAGTCCTACAGCTGCAAGGAATTGAATCTGGCCAACCACCCAGAGGAGCATGGACACAGATTCCTCCCCCGAGCCTGCAGAAGGAGAGCCCTGGACCAGCACCCTGATTTCTGTCTGTGAGTCTCCGAGCTCAGGACCCAGCAGGTCTGCCAGAACTATCAGCCCACAGGAAATAGTAGCTGGGGGTCATTTTAAGCTGCTAAGTTTGGGGCAATTTGTTACACAGCACTAGCTAATACAAACTGCCTCGTGCCTCAGTTTCCCCACCTGTAAAATGGGGTCACTGAGGACCTTACTCACAGGTGGTTGTGGGGATTGAAGGAGGGGCCCCGGGGGGCAGTGGGCTCAGGAACTGTGATCATGACAGCGCCCTGCACCCTGCTGGCCCTGGGCCTGGCTGGGGCGGTAGAGACCGCAAACCCCACCGATTTGTTACCCATCTGCCCTGAGTCTTTCCCCCGGGGCTCACCGTGTAGCTCTTGCCTGCATCTCCTGGCCCCGAAGGACCTTACACGGGAATAGGGCCCGTAAGTGTTTGGTGACAATATTCATGGCTGGACAGACAGAGGAGCTGCTGGTCAGAGAAGGGGTGTGGGTCCCACGTGGCGTCTGGCGCGCCCTCGCTGTTAATGCGCTGAGTAAGCCTGACTGAGGGAAAGGGCCAGTCTCTCAGGTCGTTCTGTTGTGAGGTGGGGGGCTCCTTCCCCAGCCTGAGAGCCACCCTCCTGCTGAGCCAGTCCTCGGGGCCCAGCCGGGCCTGGGGAAGGAGCCAGGGCAGCCCGAGGGACGGGAGAGGGAGAGCCGGGGACCCAGGGCTCCGGGGAGGGCAGGGGTCTGGAAGACGGGCATGTGTGTGACAAGGATGGATGGGCCAGCCGAGGACGGCCATCTGGAAGATGCTGGCTTCTGACTCAGTCAGCCAGCTGAGATGTGAAGGTCGTCAGCTGGGAATCAAGGCCCAGAAGGTCCCTGGGACACATCCCGGGTCGCCCTGGTGCTTGACAGCGAGCGGGCTCCTTGACTGGCAGGGTCTGGGCATCCTTGTCTGCCCCAGCCTCGCCCAGGGGAGGGTGAAGAGGAGGCAGCCCTGGCAGAGCCCGCCCCGGGGGCAGGGGGGAGGCAGGAGGCAGCGAGGGGGTGGGGGGAGGTCTGGGCATCAGGGCCTTTGTGGGACCCGGAGGTCCACGGGGGCTCCTTGGGAATGGAGGCAGGAGCCCAGCCAGGAGGCTTAGCCTGGGGCTGTCCAGCCCCCTCTCATGGCTCACACAGGCCCCCCCCCCCAGTATCTAGTACCTTCACCTCCTTCTCTGGCTCCTGTCAGCTCCCAGGCCCCCCAACCCGCCCATCACCACGGGTGGGTTCTGTGCAGGAGAAGAGGCAGGGAGGGGCCAGCATCTGGGGAGGGGCCCAGGACCAGCGCCTGCCGCCTCTGCCTCAGCCGGGCTGTGTGCACAGCGCCCTGCATCCTGGGCTGCTCTCCTCCTTCCCTGGCTGCGGGGGCAGAGCTTGAGGATGTGAGGTTGGTTGCTACTTAGTATTCCTCTCCTCACCTCCTCCACGCAGGCAGCCAGGGTGAGGAGCAGCCAGAGGCAGTGGGAATGTCGAGGAACTGGGAGCCGCGTCCCCTGAGGGGCTGCAGGTGGGGACTAGCCCTGGGACCTGCACACAGCGACTCCTGGGAGGGTGACCGGAGACCACCCAGCCTGGGGCTCCTTCAGGGGACGGGGATGCTGAGCGGACCTGACATCCCCTTGCTGCGGAGGCCAGGAAGCTCCAATGGGAAAGTCTGGGTGGCTCCCCTGCTGGCCTCTGGTGGTGGAGGGATCTTACCTGCTGGGATCAGAGGCTCAGACCCGGCTGGCGGCTGCAGAGCATGGCCACGGGGTCAGCCGCCCTGGGGGCAGAGCCCAGAGAGACACCGCGTACCTACAGAGAGCCTTCTGTGTAGCCCTGCATTTAGGGGGCATTTCACTGAGCACAGGGGCTTTAAGCCCCTGGCCTGGGGGCACTGTATCTCACCCCTATAAGCCTGTCTTGCCCCATAACTGCCTGAGACATAAATTCGTTTGCCCGCAAAGATGAGTAGAAGACATGCATCCCAGCTAATGACTGTTGAGTTAAATATCCGGTAACAGCAGCCAGCACACGTGAAGCATTGTGTCGGGACGTGCCAGCCATCCCCCACCCCCCACACAGGGGCTCATTCAGTTCTCACAAGGACGGCCAGCTGGGCACAATAATTACTACCACTGTCCCCCATTTGGCAGACTGGGAAAGCAAGGCAGAGAGAGAGGGTGTGGGCACCTGCTGAGGACACACAGCGGGGAAGAAGCCAGACTGAGGCCCAGGCCCCACCGGGCCCAGTGCCGGCCCAGCCCAGTCCAACTAGCTCTTCTCCGGGGAACCCAGAGCTCCAGCCCGAAGCCTCCCGCCGAGGGCCCGCCGAGGGCCTGAGCTGGCCCTGCTGCCCCTGTGAGCGCTAACGGTGCTCTCCTCTCCGGGCTGCTGCGACCGCGGGCCCGGGCTGCGGCCACCTCTCGTTGCGTAACGCGGGAGAGAGTGCAGTGTTGGGCCAGCTCTGAGGCGCAGGTGCCCACCCTCCCGGGCAGCTGGTGATGTCACGGGGCAAGCGATCCGGGGCTAGAATTCGGAAAAGTGAGGGGCTCACCCAAAGACGGAGCCGGGAGGGAGCTGGATTTGCACCTGCACCTGCTCCTTCTGAGCACCTGCAAGTGACCCACGGCTGCCCCACACAGGAGCCTTCAGGTGACACTGTCCCCCCATGATGTGGGGGGGTGGGGCTGGACCTCAGGCTGAGGGGCAGCTCTCCCGAAGATCTCAGGCCCGAGGCCAGGCTTCCTCCAGGGCGAGGGGTGTCTGGGCCCAGCACTGTGTCCCCGGAGCTCAGCTCTTTACAAACGCCTTGCCCCTGCCGGCCTCGGGGACCAGGGGAGCTGGGGCTGCGGACCCCACGATATGCTCCCAGGTCCAGAGGAACTCCCCCCACCACCCTGAGCACCCCTCAGCCTCGTCCTCCATTCTGCCCAATGCCCTTTCCAAATTTGGTTTTTTAAAAAGAATTTGGTGAGAGCAAAAGAAGCAGAAAGTCGCGGGCACTCAGGAGGGGAGAGCGCGCTGCTTCACAAGTGACCACGAAGGGGGCGCGTGTCTGCTGACAAGTCGCCAAGCTCGCATCCCACGGGCTTCCCTGCCCGGGGAGGGGGCCGGCCGGCTGAGGCGCCCTGGAGGTGGCGCTGGCCCCAGCGAGCGCCCGGGCTGTGGGCGCAATGCAGCACCGCAGGGCCGCCCGGCCCCGCTGCCCACTCGGCTCCGCCCGCAGGTCCCCGCCCGCTGGGCACTGCTGGGGGCCGCGGGCCGAGCTCGTACCAGCCTGGCCGGAGAGCCAGCCGCCAGGAACTTGGAAGAAGTCAGCAGAACACCCGGCGCTCCCGCCACCTGCCGCTCCCTGGCCCCCTCCCCACGCGGCTCCAGATCCCCAAGTCTAGCATCCACAGCGCCCACCACCCCCGCCTGCCGCAAGCCCCTTCCCCGCGGGCCCAGGGGAGCCCCCTCCCCGGGCGGCACTCACCGTGCAGCAGGGCATGTGGGTGCCGGCTCACTCCCCGCTCCAGGCTGGTCCTCCCGAGGCTCCTCAGCTCCAGCGCCTGTCGCCCGGGCTGTGGCAGCCTGCAGAAGGCTCGCCCGGGGCCACGGACCCCGGTGCCCCAGCCGGGGCTCTTCTTGGCAGGGGGCCCTGCAGCTCCTGAGTGTCGGCTTGGTGGCCGGGGTTGGGGCCACAGGCAGGCGTTTTGGGGGCTGCGCAGCAGGGTGCGTGGCCGGTGGCCGGTCAGGGTCAGGGGGTCACTGCAAGGGCCCTCCGCTCCCAGGGGTTGTGGAGGGGAGCAGCATCCGAGCTGGGCTCACAGCTGCTCCGCGTGCACCCTCCGGAGCCTGCAGCCCCAGCCACCAGCAGGACCAGCCGCTGAAGCCACTCCCGGGCGCTGGGCAGATCTGGTTCCAGCTCTGGCTGTGTCCTTCTGAGGTGCCAGAGGGACACGCTGGGGTGTTACCTAACACCCCCCCCCCCCCCGCCCCGCAGTCCTGCCTTCTCTTTGGCAGGTTTGCTTAGGGATGACACAGGGAAATGCCCAGAAGACCCTCCCGACAGGCGCCCACATGACCTCCTGGGGCAGAGACCAGGCATAGAGAGGGTGGGTGACTGCCCAGGTCACACAGCGGGTCAGGGGCACCGGAGAGTCTTCCTGCATTCTAGTGTAACTCCCCATCCCCTTGGGCATCCCGCTCCTTCCCAGCACCACAGCCAGCCCAGCCCAGGTGGGTCCCGCTCATCCCCGCCCTGTCCACCCTCCCCAGGCCAGCCCGTCCATCTCAGCCCAGTCCTGCTCTGCCCACCCCTCCCCTGCCCAGCTGGGCCCAAGGGAAGGCCTGCAGCATTGTGGGGGAGCAATAATTCACAAGTCTCTTTTGGGAAGCTGGGTGGGAGAGCAGCAGGTCCCCAACATACAGGCGACTCCTCGTGGGAGCTAGGGAAGGGGGCGATGGGGCACAGTCTTCATCTGGAATGTGTCAGCAATGCCACCCCTGGGTCCCGGCTATGGGTGTCTCTGCCTCCCGGGGCCAGCCTCTCTTTAACATGCTCAGCTCTGCTGCTGGCCCAGAGTGGCCCATGGGCTGCAGGGTTCAGGGCTTGGGGTGGGTGGTGGGCTCAGACGGCTGGCCCGGGCGGCCGGAGCTTCTCCTGTCCGCCTCTGCCCTGCCCGGTCTGCTCCTTTGCCCAAACTTATCACATTGAGGTGGAGGCAGAAAACCTTGGGGTCCAAGGCCTGGGCTTTGTTGACATACTTTGCCACCCTCTGGGCATGTCCCTCAGCCTCCCCGTGCCTCAGTTTACCTGACCTCGTGGGGATGTGGAGTGAATCTCTTTAGGGAGATGTATTCAAGCTCATGGTCTGTAGTAAGTGCTCAATAAACACACTGTGAAGCATTCTTTCTCTCATTTGATCCTCATGAGAATGCTTCCTGGCCGGCTGCAAGCTCCCATTTCACAGATGTGGACACGGAGTCCCTACGAGGCTCCCTGAATTATCCCGGGTCACTGAGAGCATGTCTCAGATGAAGGTGAGCCTCAGCCTCGTGTCCGATGTCCCCTGAGGGCAGCGGCAGCGGTGGCTGAAGGAGGCTCGTGGGGACCTTCGGTGTGTGGGGTGCAGGGAGAGAGTGCGTACACGTGTCTGTACACGTGTGTGTGTGCGCACTCAGAGGGCTGCCAGGAGATATGGCTGAGATGAGGTAGGCCAGGCAGGTGACTTCCCATTTTGAGACCAGTGAGGCTGGAGGCAGCCGGTGGACCAGGACCCCTCTGGGAGAGGGGCAGCTTGGCAGAGGCGGGAGTGGGGAAGTGAGTTGGAACACAAGCAATGAGCTCCCTCTCCCACACAAGCAAAGACGTTTTGGAGCTAAGTCCTTTCCAGAAGTAGAACCCCAGCCTGTCCCCACACGTCTGTGCTATGAGCCCCCAGCCCTGGCTCGGCCTCAGGGCTGCGCAATGTGGCCTCTCAGACCCAGGACAGGCTCCAGTGAAGGCAAGGCTCTGCGGGCTGCCCTGCCCTCAGCCTCCAAGCCCTGGTCTCTACTGGGACCTGCCCTACAGCCCCTCTGATGAAAGGTGATGCCCGGAGGCACCAGGCTGAGTTGCAGGACCCCTGGAACACCCTGACATCATGGCGGCTTGAAATCACAGGAGCGGGGGGGGGCACCCCACACCCAACCCTGAGAAGTGAAGGCTGACAATCCCCCCGGCCGGGCCCATGACGTTTTAACTCCCAAATAGACACCAAGCAGCACTGTCCTAGCTTCAGTGATGCTCACCTGTGGATGTACCTGTCATGTTCATGTCTGTCTCGTCCATCTAGGGGGCTCTTGGTATTCTAGGATATTCTGTACACATCAGCTGGAGCCAAGTGCTCCCAGCATTTGCCCCTGAGAGCTCCTTGTAGATCCCAGGGTCGAAACCCTGACTCTGCCAAATAGAGGCTGGGAGGAGCCAGCTAGAACCTTCCAGATGTCCCAGTGACAATGTGAGGCATAGGGCCACCTGGTGGTCCACTCCCACCAAGGGAGGGGGGCACCCCAAGCAGGTGTGGGGGCAGGGGTCTGAACCTCTGCTCCTTGGGCTGGAGCACAGCTGAGCGGCCCAGGTGCATGCCCTCTCAAGCTCCCTGCAGCCATCAGAAATCTGTGGACATCCAAGGCCTTCTCTGGGACCCACGCCTTGTTGTGATGTGGACCCAGGAGCCGAGAGTCTTTGGAGTAGAGTTCAAGTGGCCTTGCTCTGATGCACATCTGTTTACAGAGGAACAGAGGGAAACTGCCAGTCTGATAAACAGGAGGGGCAAGGTGAGGTGTTTTCATTTTGGTTTCCTTTTATTACAAAGGGCAGACATTTTGTCCTTTCTGAGGAAGGCAACTTCTCAGAACCATAGGGTTTGGCAGAGGCCCTTAAGCTGTGTGTGGCTTGGAAAGCTTTCATTTTCCAGGGAATTTGTGAGTCTCAGCCAAGAGGGAAAGTTTGATCTATTCTTCAGCTATCCCTCCTTCCCTCTCCCCCCTCCATGTCCTTCCTTCCCCCATTTTTCTCCTCCCTCCTCTCCCTTCTCTTCTGCTCTCCCCTCCCTTTCCCCACCCTCCACCCCTTCTGTTGGTGTTTACTGAGCACCTAACAGGCCTTTGCCCGAAATAGGGAATATCAAATTAGAACATGGCTCCTGATGCCCATGCTCATCTGAGCTTGCAAACAGGTGAGTATACCTGCTGAGTAGGCTAGTATCAGATTAGGATTTAGAGATGGCTGAGGTCAAATCCAGGGAACTCAGAGACTGGCCCAATGGAGTAGACTATGTGTGTGCACGGGGTCGGGGAGGGAGTTGAGGCACACAGAGGTGATGTAGGGCAGGTCATGAGCTGAGATGTAGAGCATGGAGGTGTGGGATGGTTTTCTTCCTTCTTCTTTCCTTCATCCTTGGCAGGGAGTTGGGGATGCCTTGAGGAGGAGGAGGAGTGATGGTGCAGAAGATGGTGATAGTTATAATTGTGACAGTGATGGTGGTGATGATGATGGTGGTGGTGATGATGACGAGTACAGTGATGATGATGGTGATGATGGTGGTGATGATGGTGGTGATTATAGTGGTGATGATGACGATGGTGATGATGGTGATGATGGTGATGATGGTGATTGTGATGATGGTGGTGATGGTGGTGATGGTCGTGATGGTGGTGATGGTGGTGATGATGCTGCTGATGATGATGGTGATGGTGGTGATGATGGTAACGATGGTGATGATGGTGATGATGGTGATGGTGATAATGGTGATGATGATGGCGATGATGATGATGGTGATGGTGATTGTGATTGTGATGATGGTGATGATGGTGATGATGGTGATGATGGTCGTGATGGTGGTGATGGTGGTGATGATGATGCTGATGCTGATGGTAATGATGATGGTGATGATGGTGATGATGGTGGTGGTGGTGATGACGATGGTGGTGGTGATGGTGGTGATGGTGATGATGGTGATGATGGTGATGGTGGTGATGATGATGATGGTGATGGTGATGATGTAATGGAGAAACAGAAAGGGTGCTATGTCAGGCCCCTGATGCAAGGTGGCATCACTGACCCTAGGGTCTCCTGGAGGCCTTGTGGGTCCCCCACTCCCTCTTAGCATGGCAACTGGGACCATATTTAACCTTGAAAATCTGCTCTTCCTGCTTCATGGTTTCTGGCCAGCCCTGGTCCCAGCCCAGCCCTGGGAGCCAATCTCCATTCTGCTGTCAGTTTATCCCACCTTACCCCCAAATGTGATGCTAATGGTGGAACTTCAGACCCCATGAGGGTCAGTGGAGACAATGTTTTAGAGCAGGGAATAACCCCATCCTCAATTCTGTTCCAGGAATGCTGTCCTGTGACGGGGTTGGCCTTCTCCCTGGGCACAGATGCTGAGTGGCGTCCTAAAGAGATGCTAATGAGGAGGAAGTTTGGCCAGGCTGGTCTTGCTGGCTGCAGGGGTTCCTCTCCATCTGTCTGCTCGAGGCTCCCAGGTCTCTCTGGCAAGACAGGGCCTGGCTCCCCATGGGAAGCCATCAAGTGTCCTTAATTGGTGTCTCTACAGTGGCCTCCCCCCTTCCTGCAGGCCATTA
Source organism: Neomonachus schauinslandi (assembly GCF_002201575.2). Classification (NCBI taxonomy): domain Eukaryota; kingdom Metazoa; phylum Chordata; class Mammalia; order Carnivora; family Phocidae; genus Neomonachus; species Neomonachus schauinslandi. The sequence goes on from NC_058413.1 coordinate 2,484,522, forward strand.
GCCAGGCCACCCTTGCCTGAAGGCCTGCACACTTGTCTGCAAGGCAGGCAGGTCATCTCTAACTGGTCCTGCAGGGTCAAGACGGGGAGGGTCCTCCTCCAAGCCCCCAGGGTGCGTGGCTCCCAGCATCACAGATGCGCTCACACATCTGTGGGAGGGGCCTGGCTCTGCCGCTGCCCAACCACATGACCTGAGGCTGGGCACTCTTTGTGTGGACCTCGGTTTCTCCATCTGTACAACAAAGGGGTCCAGTGGGGTGAGTTCTTATCCTTGCAGGGGAATTCAGTGCCACGTACTTTTTCTTGCCCATTCAACACAAAAGAATGTTCACAACCACAAAGAAATGAACCCTCTCCTATTTTTTTTCTTGGGGGTCTCTAGGTCTGCTGCTCCCTACTTTTTACCAAAAAGATGGGAGTGAAAAGACCCATTCACTTTTCTCGTCAGTCAGTGAGGAGTGGTCTGGGCTCAGGGGTGACATCAAGGAAGGGGTCCCTGGGGGAGCATGAGGCGCACCTGCATAAGACCAGTCCCTTCCAGCCCTACCTTTGTGGTCAGCTGGAAATGCAGGTGAGGTTTGCCAGTCTCTGACATTCAGGAGAGGCCAGAAATCTGAATTTTGATGTGAAATTCCCCACTTGGTAAGTGCTGACAACTAATTAAAATGTACTTAATCCCTGTGAGTGCCAGAAAAGCTACCCATTTGCAGGCTTGTAGGTCAACAGTTGCTGACCTCTGGCCCTGTGTTGTGTCAATTGAGCCCTTGGGCCCAGCAGGGTCCCAGTTGCCCAAGAGAGATGCTGGGTGGTCTCCAGGGTGCAAAGTGTTCTTGTCAGCAGCTCCAGACAGTGAGTTTGGAGGAGTTGGGTCTCTTTCCACAGTCTCTGCCTGGTGCCTGGGGTTGCTAGAAATGTAGACAGACAGGTCCCCAGGAAGCTCTGGCTGGCAAAGGTCGGCTGGTGGGTGGGATGCCGGGAGCCTGCACAAGAGCACAGAGGGAGGGCGGGTCCAGGCAGAGGACCTCCCTGGACCTGAGAGCAGTTTTCCCTTAGGTCTGACACCTGCGGTAACTCTCACTCAGCTCCTGCCTGGGGTCAGGCCTTCACTCTGTGAGGTGCATAGAGCTGAGTGCAGCAGACTCAGCATCCAAAGACACAGAGGTGCATGCTCAGAGGAGTGATGGCAACCCTTGGGGACCTCTTCTCTGGGAGGGGGAGTATGCTCATGTACAGCCATCTACAGAAGGAAGAAACCAGCTCTCCAGCCTACTTGTTCTATGGTGAAGTCCTGCTGATTTACCCATAAGTCATAGGCCTGGGTCCCTCCCCTTTCCCTCCTTCTGACCATAACCAGCTGCTACTGACCAAATTCATATGGTGAAGCCCTAACGTCCAGTGCAGCAGTATTCGGAGGTGGGCTTCTAGGATGGAGCTGGGATGTGAGTGCGGAGCTCTTGTGATGAAATCAGTGCTGTTGTAAGAAGAGCCACCAGGAGATGATCGATCTTTCTCCATTGCGGAGGACAGTGAGATGGTGGCCATCCCATCCGCACAACTGTTGGTATGTTTTCTCTCTCCAACTCTGTTTCCACCATCTTCTTCCTGCTCCCTCCTTTCTCCAGTCCTCCTGCCTCTCTTTTATAAGGGCCCTGGTCCTTATTACATTGGGACCGCCAGATAATCCAAGGGAACCCCAACCCCCCTCCCAAGATCCTTAATTTAATTGCACCTGCAAAGTCCCTTTTACCATGTAAGGTGACAGCCACAGGTTGCATGGATTAGGATCTGGATGTCTCTGAGGCAGCATTGCTCAGCACCCCACAAGCACATGTATTTACAGTTGTCTTTTTTTTTTTTAAAGATTTTATTTATTTATTTGAGAGAGCGAGAATGAGAGAGAGTACATGAGAGGGGGGAGGGTCAGAGAGAGAAGCAGGCTCCTCGCCGAGCAGGGAGCCCGATGTGGGACTCGATCCCGGGACTCCAGGATCATGACCTGAGCCGAAGGCAGTCGCTTAACCAACTGAGCCACCCAGGCGCCCTACAGTTGTCTTTTTGATGGACCGATCCTTTCATCATCAAAGAAAGGTCCTTGTTTGTCCTTTCTAACAATTTTTTACTTAAAGTCAATTTTGTCTGGTATTAGCATAGCCACTCTAGCTCTCTTTGCGTTACTGTTTGCATGAAAAATCATTTTGCATTCAACCTATTTGTGCCTTTGAATCTAAAGTGTGTCTCTTATAGGCAATATATAGTTGTATGATTAAAAAAAGTCTCTTCTGGTCATCTATACTCGCCTGTGGAGTATTTACATTACGAAGGGTGTAGACATCGTTGGGGAGGCATTATCTGGGAAGCTCAGTGAATCCCAAGTGGAACGAATACAAAAACAACCCCATTTAAACATTTTGTGGTCAAGCCGCTGAAACGCAGAGGTAAAATTTCAAAAGCACCCAGAGAAAAAAGACATATTATATTGAGGGAACCGAAGATAATAATTAAATCTGACTTATCTTCTGAAATTATGGGAGCCAAATGCCATGGAATAGCATTTTTTAAATGCTGAGAGAGAGGGGCACCTGTGTGGCTCAGTTGGTTGGGCGACTGCCTTTGGCCTCAGGTCATGATCTCAGGGTCCTGGGATCGAGCCCCGCATTGGGCTCCCTGCTCTTCGGGAGGCCTGCTTCTCCCTCTCCCACTCCCCCTGCTTGTGTTCCCTCTCTCGCTGTCTCTCTCTCTGTCAAATAAATAAATAAAATCTTTAAAATAAATAAATAAATGCTGAGAGAGAGAAAGAGGAAAAAAACCCTGTTAATCTAAGTTTTATATTCAATGAAAATATCCTAGAAGACAAAGAGCAAGTAAAGACATTTTCAGATAGACAAAAGCCGAGAGAAATTGTGGTCCTTAGACTCAAAGTACGAAAGGAAGTTTTTCAGGCTGAAGAGGAATAATGCAGGTGAAAATAGAAATAGAGAGCACTGGGGATGATAAATATGTGGTGACTATACATGGATATTTTCTTCTTAATTTATTTAGAATTCCACGGACCATTTAAAGCAAGAGCAATAAAAATGTAGGTTGGGGTTTATTACCTATGTAGAAATAAAATATATAGCAACAGCCCAAAGGGCTGGAGAAAGGCAGGCGGACTTGATCGCTGTTGCAGGGTCCTTATACTGTGGGTGAAGTGCCCAAGTATTCACTGTGGTAAGTTAAAGGGCCGTGTCATAGTCTCAGGAGAAACCCACCAGAATAAAAACAAAAAGCCAATAGAGAAGATAAAATGGAACACCAAACACTATTTTTTTTTTAATCCAAACGAAGGCAAGAAAGGAAGAACAGTGGGGCAAGGAACATGAGCGGTAAAAAGGAAGCACGTGAGGAGATGGCAGGGTGCACTCAACCATACCAATAATTACGTTAAATGTAAAGGGACTACACGCTCTGATTGAAAAGCAGAGATTTTCACATTGGGTAAAGAAAGTACTACCGAGCAATATGCTGTTTACAAGAGACACGCGGTATTTATTTTTTATTTATTTTTTTTAAAGAATTTTTTATTTATTCATTTGAGATAGATACAGAGAGAGAGAGTGGGGAGAGGAAGAGGGAGCAGAGGAAGAGGGAGACGCAGACTCCCTGCTGAGCAGGGACCCGCCCCCCGCGCCCCCCCCCCCCCCCCCCCCCCGCCCCCCGCGGGGCTCGATCCCAGGACCTGGAGACCATGCTCGGAGCCGAAGGCAGACGCCTAACTGACTGAGCCACCCAGGTGCCCCAAGAGACACACTGAAAATATAAAGATGCAGGCAGATGAAAAGAGAAGAATGAAAAGTGTGCCAAGCCAGCGATAATCACAAGACAGCCAGGGCAGCTATGTCAATTTCAAGCTGAGCAGACTTCCAGGCGTGGCAAATTGCCAGAGATAAAGAGGGGGCATTTCATCATGACTGCATGAGGAATCGATCACTTCATAACAAAGTACTCTAAAATTTAGTATCTTGAAACAACACACTTTAATCATCTCACAGCTTCTGTAGGTCAGGAATTTGGGAGGGACTTCTGTGGGTGGCTCCGGCTCAGGGTCTGTCACGTGGCTGCCGTGATCAAGCTGTGGACCAGGTCTGTGGTCACCTGACGTTTCGGCCGGAGCTGGAGCACCTGCTTTCAAGATGGCGCGCTCACTTGGCCGCTAGCTCCCAGCCCGCTGTTGGCAGGAGGCCTTAGTTCCTGGCCACGGGGGCATCTTTACAGGCTGCGTGACACAGCGGATGACCTCCCCCAGCACGAGCCATCTGAGAGAGCCAGGAGAGAGCCACAGTGCCCCCTGTGACCTGGGGCTGCACCACACCTCTGGTGCATGTCTGCTTCAGCCCATTCATTCTTCTAAGAGATGAGCGGTGCCTCCCTCCAGGCAGGAAAAGAGCCTCCACGCTCGGATGGGCAGAGTAGATAATAATCTCAGGACATATTTTAAGATCCTCACGTGAGAAAGTGGCCAGTTCATCAGAAGGACATAATAATTCCAAATGGGTGTAGGTCTAATGACACGATTTCAAAATATTAAAAGCAAAACCTGGTTGAAAGAAAAGGAAAAATTCTATGCTCACGGTTGGAGATCTTAGCACCCTTGCCTCAGTAATTGATATGACAAACAGATAAAACCACTCAGTACGAATGTGGGAAAGCTGAACATTATTTAGAAAATCAAGCTCATTGAAGATTTTGGACAACTGCGTCCGACAAGGACAAGTGCACAGTCTTTCCACGTGCACGCGGAACAGGTCCCCAGGCGGCCGCAAGCTGGGCCACACACCCGACTCGATGAACCCCAAAGAATTGAAGGACGGACAGTATGTTTTCAGACCACAAAAGAATTGTATTGGAAACCAACAACAAAACAAAGAGATAGAGAGAAATTCCCTAAATGTTTGGAAATCCAGTGATGTGCTTTTAAAAAGAATCACAAAGAAAATGAGGAAATATTTTGAATCTGAAGATAATGACCAGAGACCAGAGACCAGCAGGAAGCAGGTGGGGCAGCGCCTGAAGGGGAAACCGTGGCTTTCATGCACATTCCTAGAAGCAGGAAAGATGCAAAAGAAATGATCGAAGCTACTTAACTCAAAGAAGCTGGAAGAAGCGGAGAGAATTAAAGCCCCTAAAGGGAGTAGAAGGAGACATAATGAAGACAAGCAAGAGCCCACGGGACAGACCACAGATGAACAACAGAAGAAAAACAACCAAATGGAAAGGTGCTTCTCTTGAAGGGATTAAGGATATTGATCAAATCGAACAAGAATGGTCAAGAGAAAACACAGATTACCCCCGGGAGGCACGAAAGAGATGGCGCACGGATATGACCCACCATAACAGGGGATGGGGCGCGTCGTATCCAGTTTTAGGCTAAATTCCTCTTGGCTGGGATAGAAGCATTCCTTGAAAAATAAGACTTTTTGAAACTGAGGGAAAAAGAGAAAGGGAACCTGAATAGCCCTCTATTTGTTAAAGAAATTGAAACTGTGTTTTAAGCTCCGTTCACGAGAAGTCTAGACCCGGAGGGCTCATCTGGTGAAGTAATTCTGGCCTCAGTGACACGCTTAGAGAGAACTGAACAGGATGCCCCAACCTGACAAGGACATTATCCAGAAGTGAGAGAACACTTCTCAGGAATGGAAATGCAGAAGCCCTCATCAAAATACTGGCAGATCAAGTCCATTGATATGTAAAGAGCACAACACACTATTGGACAAGTGGGGTTTATCCAAGGAGTACAAGGTCAGCCTTGGAAAATGAATCCCGTGTAATTCACCATATCAACAGACTAAAGGAGAAAAACCATAGCATTGCCTTGCCTTCATATATCAGGTTTCTTTCTTCCTTCCTTTCTTTCTTTCTTTCTTTCTTCCTTCCTTCCTTCCTTCCTTCCTTCCTTCCTTCCTTCCTTTCTGTCTTTCTTTCTTTCTTCCTTCCTTCCTTTCTTTCTTTTTCTTTTTTTCCTTCCTTTCTTCCTTCCTTCCTTCCTTTCTTTCTTTTTTTCCTTCCTTTTTCTTTCTTTCTTTCTTGAGAGGGAGAGGGGGTAGAGGTTGAGGAAGAGGGAGAGAGAGAATCTCAAGCAGGCACCACAGCCAACGCAGAGCCAAACGTGGGGCTCCATCTCACGACCCTGAGATCATGACCTGAGCCGAAATCAAGAATTGGATGCTTAACTGACTGAGCCACCCAGGCGCTCCAAATTGTTGTCTTCATAAATGAAGAAAAGCATTGTGATAAAATTCAATACCCGTGCATGATTTATAAAAACCCAAACTCTCAGAAAACAAGGAATAGATGGGAATGATATCAACACAACAAAGGGCATAAACAAAAGGCCTACAGATGACTTCGTATTTAATGGTAAAAAAATGAACACCTTCCCTTTAAGATCAGGGTAGGGCGAGGATGTCCGCGTCTACCATTTCTATTCAACAAGGTGTGGCAGGTCTTGGCCAAAACAGAGAGGAAGTAGGACTATCTCCATTTGCAAACGACGTGATTGTGCACTCAGGAAATCCTAAGTCATCTTCAAAGAGACAACTAGAACTAGTCAGAACTAATCAAATTTAGCAATTTGGCAGCATAGCTGTTAGATGATGTAACAAATCAAGATCAATATTTAAAAAATGATAAACTGTCAACGAACAATTGGAAAATTAAACCCAAAGGTTATCCCACATAGCATCTCGAAACCTCAGGTACCTAGGAACAGTTACAAAGCACGTACAGGGTACCCACGGCGAAAGAGAGCTGGCCGAAACTGGACACTGAAAGAAACGGTGTGTGGGGTAAACCGTGCACAGTAATTGGAAAACTCCCTATTGTTAAGATGCCCATTGTCCATGAGTTTTAGAGAATAATTGAACAGATTCAATGCAATCTCAGTAAAATTTTCCATAGACTTTTGAAGACATTGTCAGGCTGATTCTAAAACGTATGCAGAAGTGCAAGTCTCGAGGAAGAAATAGAGCGTCGTAGGACTCGGGCCACGTGATTTCATGACGTACGACCAGGCCACAGTCATGGACACAGTGGTGTTGGCAGAAGGGCAGACAAGTAGAGCAGGGAAACGGAGTCCAGGGATAGACCCGCCCTGTAATGGCCGACTGATTTACACTATGGCGCCAATGTCATTCAATGAGAATAGGGAAATCTTTTCAACACACGTGGCTGTAACGACTGCATATCCGTTTGGGAAAACCAAAGCAAACCAAACGAAACCACGGAGCCTTGGTCACCGTGTCAGACCAGCCACACGTAATTCGAGATGAGCCACAGGAAAGGCAGACTTGGGAGGAAGGCGACTCGTGTGTCTGTGTCCACTTGCCCCGGGGTGTCCTCTGTCCCCTGTCTGCTACACACCTGTTCCCATCCCGGGGCCCGGCTGCTAGCAGCCTCCCACAGAGGGCCCCGTCTTTCTCTTCTTCACAGCAGGTGCGCGTTTCTGGCCTCCTACTTCCCTCCACCCGTGGCAGCCCTTTCCTCCTCACCCCACACACTACCTCTGTGAGGCTCAGACAGATACCCCTCCTCCTGGAAGCCCACCTGTTTTCTGAGTGGGGCTATGTGACCCTCCTCCATGCTTCTCTCACACCAGGGCAACCGGGTGATTTGTCATCCACACGGGGACGCTTGGGAGAACAAAGGAACACGCTAAAGGCACCAGAGCAATGTGGGTGAACTGGGACTGTCAAGGGCAAACTGGAGCACCTCCCTAAGCCTCTGCACACTTTAGTGCACACCCTCACTCCCATGCTATCTTTGACCAGTGTTTATGTCTGTCCTTTCTCCAGACCGCAAACTCCGTGGGGCCAGGGGCCACACTATGGTGCATCCAAGTCTTGGGTTCCTGTCCAATGCCCAGCTCGGAGTTGGTTCAAATGATGTCTGTTGGCTGGAAGGGGAGAGTGTGGCTGAGGGGGGCTGAGGGGCTGGGGTGGCTGGACTCTGCACGGAGCTGCCTGGGCCCTCCTGCAACCAACATCCAGCTCAGGGTTAGGGTCAATGGTCAGTACTCAGGCTGGCCGGGAAGGTTCTAGAGCTCAGGATTAGCCGGGTCTGATTCCATTCAGTTCAGTACCCCACTTCATCCGTATCATCGATTCTTTGACCATGTCATTCACCCTTCTACCTGTCCATCGTTCAACAAATGCTCCTTGAGCCCCTCCTCCAGTCTGTCTGAGCCCCCAGCACAGGGGAGGCCGCAGTAAGTCACCTGTTCCCTGCCTTCCAGAGCTCACCGTCTAGCGAGCTGCACGGACAAGGACAGGTGAGCAACTAAGGATGCAGGACACGAGGTACTGAGATGGAGCTGGGGTCTCTGTGGACCGGGTGGTCACCTTGAGTGCTCAGCCAGGGCAGATGCACAGCAGAGACCATGGTGCCCACTGATGGCTGGGTGGGACATACCAAGAGCGGCATGGCGTGGCGGGATGCTGAGGTCAGGGCTGGCTGGGGACATCTGGAGCTCTGCGGGATTTGTTGGCCTTGAAGGTCAGGACAGGCAGACAGTACCTGGGGTTGCCCTTCCCCAGGACAAGCTCCCTTGCCTCTGTTGCTCTGGATCAGATCTGGAAGGAGACATTGCTCCGCCCCCTATGCAGACTGGGGCTCTGGGCTGTCAGGTGACTTGCTGGAGGTCACCCAGCTAGAGAGGTGCCAGCAGGATGGGAGCCCAGCGCAGTGACAGCCCTGTCCCTCCAGGACCAAGGACGCTCACCGGCTTGTTTGGGCTCAGGCTGGCGTCCCCACAATGCAGCAGCGGGTTCCTGGCCAGAGGTCCCCACGCTCCCCATCTGTCTAGACTGGGCTGTTTATCACGAGCCCCAGACACTGCTAGCCACCTGTTCCCGCCTGTCCCCACCTCACCCTGCCGGCATACAGATGGAGGGCCCCACGGGGGCCCACAGCTATTTCCTAGGGCTGGGAGGATGGGGCTGATCCTGGGGCATCCCAACTCTGAAACTGCTCCCCTAACGCTCATCCCATTCCTAGGCCTTCCAAGAAGGAGGCCACACCCCTCTTTGGGGTCTGCCAAGAAAGGTCACAAGAATGGACAGCCCCGCTGCACCCCACCCCATCCCACCCCCAAAGCAGCCTCCCCGACCTCCCGGGGCTCGGGGCGCTTCACCCACCCTCCCCGAGCCGCAGGACGGCCTTTAGACTGGACAAGGAGAACAAAGGCAAAAGAAATGTAGATAAAATTAAATGTCCTTACAACCTGCAGCCCATTGACAAACGCGGGAGACAGGCAGAGTGACCTTCCTCCAGGAACTCCCAACTGCCTAACACTAATGCTTTGCTACAGGCAAAAAGCATCTTAGCCTGACAATAGCCAGACCTCCGGGATCCTGGGGGTCTTCTTTAACATATGAAAATCCTTTGGGAAACGTCTTTTATCTCTGCCCCTCCCAACTTGAAAGTATAAGATCGCCACCCCTCCCAACCCCAGTGCAGCCCTTCCTGCCCACGGATCCTGTCCCCGTGCTTTAATAAAACCACGTTTTTGCACCGAAATTTTCTCAAGAATTCCTTCTTGGCTGTTTGCCCCTGGCCCCACATCACATCAGACAGACAGTGCGTGCCACCCCCTGTTGGCATCTAGGGCGTGCATGGTCTGGGGAGACCAGGCGGGGGCGCTTGGTGTGGCCAGAGCTGGTCCTCCCCCCCACCCCCCCCCAGCCCCAGGCACGGGAAACCTGCAAAAGCAAGTGTCTCTGGGTTGTGGGTGGTGACTCTTCCTTCTTTCCTCTTCTTAATGTCCCCTGAAGTTCCACACAGCACTTCTCTGGTGAGAAAATTGACAACTTCTAAAACAGATCTCCTGTGCTTGTAAAAGGCTTTGTTGTGACAGGTACAGATGCTTACAATATTCCCGAGTGGTCTGGAGGCAAATCATGATATAAACAGAATTTGTTTCATCTTGCCCTTCAGAGATCACTTGGCGGTGGCCTGTCACAAGGCAGAACAAGTTAAATTTGCCTTGCGTGTGACCATTCACAAAGCGATTGTAGAGCTGTTATTGCGTTTAGTCCTTGAAAGAGGTCATAGGAGCTCCTGCACAGTGAAAGGGGAGACTGGCTGGCAGGGAGTTACACCGGAGGTTTCTGCAGCTTCTTCTCAGCCATTTGTATTCTTGAGCATGGTCAGTAAGGACAGCATTCGCAGCTGTAGACCATGGAAATCTCCCCATGTGGAGTGCCCTCCTGGGGCTTTGTAGGCAGAGTACAGTCTGATCGGAAGGCTCTGTACTTACTGCTGAAATTCTGCCCCCTATTCTTTTTTTTTCATTCCACACTGTATCCAGCCGTATTGCCCAACACAGCATGTCAGTTCTGACAGGAGTACGTTGTGATGTAGAGAAACTCATTTTCCATGTTAATTGGGTCAAGGCCATGTGTCCTCTATTCCAGGAGAAACACATGACTTAATGCACAATGAACATTTTTTTCTTGGGTTTTCTCTCATTTACTATCAGAAAGCATCAAGCACCAGCACCTGGGTGGCTCAGTCAAGTAAGCGTTCAACTCTTGATTTCCGCTCATGTCATGATCTCAGGGTCACGAGATGGAGGTCCACGTTGAGCTCCATGCTGGGTGTGGAGCCTGCTTAGGATTCTCTCTGTCCCTTCCTCCCTCTCACAGATACACACACTCTCTCTCAGTTTTTCTGTTTCATTTAGTTCAGGTAGCCACGGATCCTGATTGCTTAATATCGGTAATAATTATAATGTCACCTTCACACAGACTGTGGTAATTGTGTTAACAGGCTCATACAGTTTCTGAGGGACAGGACTCTGGGAGCATCTCAGCAGTTCTCACACAGAGTCTCAGACAATTGGCTGGGGCTGTGGGGCATCTCCTCTCTTCTTTTTTTTTTTAATCGTCAAAAAATACATAAAATGATTTGCACTTTGAAAGCTAAAAAGCATGGCTTCATGTCCCTCCCTCCCCCTCCCTCTCCCTCCCTGTCTACCCTTGTCCCTCTCTCTGTCCCTCCCTGTTCCTCCCTGTCCCTCCTTGTCCCTCCCTGTGAGCTTCCTTCACGAGGAAAGCCCCAGGGCGAACCGGGCAGGGCAGGGTCTGCAGGGAGAGGGCAGGGATGGGGCTATGGGTGGAAGAGCACAGCCTTCCGGGGAGGTGGGGAGGATAAGGATTGGGGGCTACGCGCCAGAGCATCCTGCAGGTGGCAGGGTGTCCGGGACGCTCGGGGGGGTGGGGGTGGGGCTGGAAGGGCAGACGCCCCCCGCCCCCCCAGCGCACCCCCCACCCTGCAGCGAGCCCACACCGCGCCGCACACTTGGGGCGCATTTGGTGAGGATGCAGCGCCACCTGGCGGCCGCCGAGGAACTGCTGGGGGCCGGGGGCGCGGCCGGTTCCACGCCCCTCCCGCGCACGGAGAGTCAACAGCACGGCCCGACATCGCGGGCACAGCCCGCGCCTGGGCTCCCACCCGTCCAGCCCCCCTCGTGGGCCTTGGGGGCCACCTCTCCTCAGCCCTGCTTCCCCAGGTGCGCCTCGGCGCCTGCGGCCTGAGCTGGGGCAGGGCGGGGAGGAGGCCCGAGCTGGGGAGGCGGGCTCTGCCTGCGGCCGGCGCGGCTCCTCGCCCCTCTCTCCTCCCCGCCCCCAGGCCTCCCTGACCTCCGCCGGCTCTGGGGGGCTGCGGGGGTCAGGACCGCGGCCCTGGCTCTGTCCTCAGCCCTTGGGTCCCCTGGGCCGGTGAGCTGGGGCTGGGGGGTCACCGGGAAGGGTCGGGCGGGGGGGCGGCCCCTACAGGAGCTTTGTAGGCCTCCAGCCGGGCCTCCTCCCCGGGACCTCTGGAGAGCGGCCCGCCCTGAAGTGGGCGAGGGGCTTGGCGCTGCCGGGGACGCAGGCCAGCAGCGTGGCCCGCGGGAGGAGGGCGGGCAGCAGGAAGGTGAGGACGGGCTCCAGCAGAGGAGCAGCGGCACGGAGCCCGGAGGGACGCCGAAGAACTGGGGCGGCGGCGCCGTGGTAGCTGCCCACCCCGCTGAAGAGGGCCACGGGGGCCACGCCGGCCACGGGCGGCAGCCACGTGACGCCGGCCGCGTGGTGCCGCCGCGGGTGAGCGGCCACAGGCGTGGGCCGGCGGCCTCAGGGCCCAGATCAGGCCGCCGCGGCGCCGAGGTGGGTCTGGGCCGGCGGCCCTGGTAGCAGGTCGCGAAGGGGTGAGAGCCGCAGCGCTCGCCCGCAGCCGCAGCCCCACGGGGAAGCCCACGAAGGTGACGGCACAGTAGAGGCTGTCCCGGGGCGGGGGCGGCCTGCGCCCTGGAGAGGCCCACCTGGCAGTCCGCTGGAGGCCGAGGTGCCGGAGGACCAGCCCGCTGCCCAGCAGCCCTGCGAGGCCCACGGCCAGGGTGAGGTAGAGGGACACACTGCTGAAGGTCCTCCAGAGCCCCAACATCCCGGCTGGCTCGGCGGCGGGCAGGGGTGCTGGCAGCGGGAATCGGAGGCGGTGGGGGGCGGGGGCATCGCCCCAGGTGGGGCTCCAGCCCAGGGGGGCCCCCCTTCCTGGCCCCATGCCTGGCCCTTCAGGCCTCAGCGTCGGCAGTAAGCCGCGCCTAGTGCAGGGTCCGCGAGGTGATGCTGGAGGCGGTCCGGGCCCTGCCCTCCTCCTGGCTAGGGGGGCTCCACGGAATGCACCTAAGACTTACAGGGCCCTGCACGGTGGCAGACGTCAGCAGTGGGCAGGACAGGTCTCTGCCGGCAAAGGGACCCCCGTGTGGCCCTCACATGGAGGGGCTTCCTGCCTCCTCCATCGGGGACTCTGCACCTGGCTTCCCACCAGGAGGGCCTGCACCCTACTCCTGCTAAGTCCCCCACCCTGGAGGCCCTGAGGGGTGGTGTGCATTGATGGCCCCAAGGACACTGTCCTGTGCTGGCAAGGGGGGCAAGGAGGATGCGGTGGCGGGGACAGCAGGTGGCTGCGAGGGTGTGGGCAGGCTGCGGGAGCCCCCAGCCACCCCCGGGCGGAGGTTAGACCCCTGGCACTCCTGCTGTGGGGAGGTGAGGTTGGGGCGGGGCTGGTCTGAAGCCTCAGAGCGGGCGTGGGGACCGTGGAGATGGGGTGCAGGGCCCTGGGTCCTCTGGGGAGAAGCTAACGTGAGTGTTTGCCCCCAGCGGCGTTCAGGGAACCAGAGGCCGACAGTCCTGTCCTAGCCCAGGCCTGTGCCCTGCTGGGGACAGTCTCCAGGGGAGGGAGAATGGGTCCCAGGGACCTCTACTGGGGCAGTTGAGGGTCTCTCGAAGCCCCTCCCTTTCCTGTGCCCTCCCCCCAGGACCCACAGTGGTCCTTGTTCTCGGGCCAGAGACACAGCTGAGGGGCCGTCAAGACTCTGGCTCCAGGTTAGGGGGTGTGGGGTGGAGAGAGCAATGGGGGGAGGACAGAGACGGTTTGAAGGTGAAAGAGCCAGAGACGAAGAGGGAGACAGAGACAGGGACCACCTGATACCATTTGGGTTCCCCTCACACACCTTTGCTGGGCTGTGCCCCCACCCAGGGCACCCTGACCCCCTCCCCACTTACCCGGGTCCCATCTACCCTAAGGACCTGCTCTCCTCTCAGCTCCCTTCCTCCGCCTGCTCTGAGCACCCCCAGGTTGGCACCCCAGGCATCCTTCTCTCTGGTTGCCCTTGTTCCCTGTGGGGTGTCGCCTTTGTCCCCTTGAGCCTTGTCCCGTATTGGGACACATGGCGGCTCATCCTCAGGGCCAGGGAGCTGGGTCAGCCTTTGGTGTCCTGGGGTGAGTGCACTGACCCTCTCTTTTCTGGGCTGTGATGTCCCCAGGGTACACCGAGGGGGCTGATCAGACTTCGCTGCTCGGAGGTAAGCAGTGGGGAGGCCAGGCTGTGCTGGGGAGCGGGGGCGGGAGGCTCTGCCTGGAAGGATCTGGGGAGGATGGCGTGCTGGGATGGCCCCCATCCACACTCTCAGAGCAGGTACACCTGCCCATTCACCCACATGGGGACCCAAAGCGCCAGCCACGTCAGTCTGCTTCCCCAGTCCCATGTCCCAGTGCCCACCCCCAACATCCTCGGGGAAGTGTCTCCTCACCTGGGCAGAGCAGGTGGGTGGGTGGAGGGGCACCGAGCCTTCTCACCTGCTGTTGGGAGCCTCTCTGAGATCTGCTGGAGCAGCTGCACTCACCACCCGCCCGGGCCCTAAATCCTCTCGTGTCCTCTGGGGCCCAGCTGGCTGGACCGAGGGCATCTGGGCCAGTTCCCTGGAAACGGGAGGAGTGTGCTGCTGGTTCACAGGCATGAGCTCAGAGATGTCCAGACCGTGTGGGCTGGCCCGTGCCTTCCTCCTCAGCCCATCCTGCACACCAGTGCCCCCTACCCCCCGCCTGGTGCCTGGAGGGGAGGAAGCGGCAGACTGGGGACCCCACGTCCAGCGGGGCTGGGCCACACCTTCTGGGTGGTTCCACGGAGTCCTTTGGTTTGTTGCAGAGATGTGTGGGAAGCAGGAGCTGTGGGCATGTCCTGACCCTTTCTGGATGTGTGACCGTGAAAGAAGGACCTAACAGCCCTGTGCCTCGGGTTCCCCTCTTCTTGGACTGGCCATTGGTGTACAGCTCAGTGCCTCGCTTGGGGCTGGGTCCACAGAGGTTGGTCCCCCTTCTCAAGGCCCCCCCCTTCCCGTCCACATTCCGGCCTCAGACCCTGGGGTCCCAGCCATCAGCAGATTCTTTGGGGTTAAAATACTTTTCCAAATTTTGTTCTGCAGAGCCACGTGGCCTGAAACGTTCCTGATGAGGCATTTCCTTCTCCATGGACTGTATTCTGTAGTTGCTGGAGACTCACTGAGCTTACCCACTCAGTGTCAGAGATGATGTAGGAAACCTGCCTGTTTGTCCTAGGATTTCTCAAATGGCTCCGAGCTCATTTCCGTAACACAGGTGGCCTGCCTGAGCCCAGGCTAAGGTTGCCGACTCCCCAGCTCCCAGCAGTTCTGCACTTTGCCTAAAAATGTGAACCGTGTGTGCAACCTACAGGCCGGTGGCCGGGTGTCCTCTGCAGGGCATTCCAGCACCACACCCAAGCCACTGGCCAGCCTGCAAAAGGGCTCGGTGGGGAGGGTGTGTCTTAACGTGGGCATTCTTGTTACCCGGAATGGCGAGGCCAACACATCAGGGGACGATTGTCAGAGGAGGGGCAGGCCCCTGGGGACCACTGCCGGGAAGCCACTGGTCAGGAGGCAGAGGGAGGAGGACGTGTGGGCAGGAGCCTTTCCTGTGGTTTTAGTTGGACTTGGCAAGGCCAGGCGAGCAGGCTGAGGCCGGGCCGGTTTGAACAACTCAGGGGCTGTCCGTGTTGTGTGAGACCTGCCCTGGGCTGTTTGGGGCAGGAGACAGTGGGCCCTGCGTGGGCTGCTTTGCCTTTGAAAAGCACGCTCCTAGGCAGTGGGTCCCTATCTCTGGGAGGGACAGTCCCTGCAGGATCAGCAAGGCCCCAAAGCCCAGAGCTTCGGAAATACGACTAGAAATAAGGGAGAGGGGACCCGGGTCTGAGGCTCTGCTCTTTCTCCCTTGGGCTCCCCAGGGGACAGCCTGCTGGGCCAGGAGCGCCCCACACCCGCCCGGAAACAGAGCCCTGGGCCAGCGCACGGCACTGTGACCTCCAGCACCGATCCTGGTCTGGGGGGTCCGTTCCTAAAGCTCAGCTTTCCCCAGCTTCCGTGTGGAGTTGGCACGCCATCACACGTGTTTCAGGTTTAATCCTGTGCCCAACACGAAGACTTGAGACACGGTGGTCTTTACTTGTAGTTCTCGTGGCCGTCGGAAGAGTCTTCTTCTCTAAAACACCCCTTCGTGAGAACCAAGCTCAGCCCCCATCATGGCCACGTGGAGCGGGTGGGGGGATGGCTGAGTGGAGACCCTCGGGGACCCCAGACCCTCGAGAACCAGCCCCTGTTTGCTGGCCCGTCCCAGGTGCCGATGGAGGGGTGGGTGGGAGCAGATTTCAGAGAGGGAGAAGTGGGGGCCTCTGGAAGAACTGCATTTTCTTTCTTTCTTTTTTTTTTTTTTAAAGATTTTACTTATTTATTTGACAGAGAGACACAGCGAGAGAGGGAATGCAAGCAGAGGGAGTGGAGAGGGAGAAGCAGGCTTCCCGCCGAGCAGGGAGCCCGATATGGGACTCAATCCCAGGACCCTGGGATCATGACCTGAGCCGAAGGCAGACGCTTAACCATCTGAGCCACCCAGGCACCCCAGAACTGTGCATTTTCATGAAGAAAAGATACCAGTACAGCGGATCTTGTGTTTGGGGTCAAATATTTTTGCTCTTTTCCCCCTTCTGAGATAATTAACTTGCTGAGCGGTGAGCTGGCCTCACGTGACCAGGACATGCCCCTGCGGGTCGGGAACTGTCACACTTGCGTCCAAGTCGGGGTGGGGTGGGGATGGCGGGCGGCTCCCTGGGCCCCTGGCCGACAGGCTGTCCCGTGCTTTTAAACATGCCCATGTGGGTTCAGCAGCCCTCCTCTCGGGCCCCCGGAGAGCGGGTCAGGGTCCCACACCCTTCCTGGGAACCACTGGCTGCCCGATTGATCGGGGACCAGTGACGTGCTGTTCCCGGGAACACTGTCCTGGCCAGAACAGCTCCCGGGGCTCCTGGGGTCCTGGCGGCGGGGGCTCGGGGTGAGCGGGCACTGGCTCTGGGCCTGGGGCCTGGCCTCCTTGGCCCCTGAGCTGCCTCCCCTCCTGGCCTGTGTCAGGACACTGGCTGAGGTCGGAGCAGGTGTGGGCAGTGGCGGGGAGGGGAGGAGTGGAGGCTGTCCTTGCCTAGTGGAGCCTGGAACCTTGGCTCCCTGCTTGGCCAGTGGCTCCTAGAAGGACGGCCTGCCCATGCCGACGCCCTGTGGAGTTAAAGGCCAATGTCAGGCTCTGCCCAGGACCCAGTGGTCAGTGCCCCAGGGCAGGGGACAGTGTCAGATTTAGCTAGGCCAGAAGGATGGGGGATTCAGCCTGCACCCTGAGGAGGGGTGCAGGGAGGGTGGGCGGGCTCAGGCCACAGAGGAGGGGGATCAGTGGCCACCCCTCACTAGAGACGTGCCTAAGCTTGTCCCAGTGTGGACGGTGCACAGAGTGGGACAGAGCTGACCCTAGGGGGTTCCCGCGGTGGGGCCAGGGGGCCCTGCAGACCGCTTTCTGTTTTGGGGTGCTTTCCTTTGTATTTAAGATTACTTTGTTCTTTCCTTTGTTGCTCTTTCTTATCTCTTTTGGTTAAGTTAATTTACTCTTTCATTTTTTTTACTGATATGAATATTAAAAACTATAGAATTTCTTGTTTGCGTTGTTTTAAATATGTTTCATAGATCCTCACACCAAGTGCTTTCGTTATCATCGTTTTTCGGAAATTCTGAAATTTTGGTTTTTATTTCCCATATCCAAGAGCTATTTAATAGAGTTTTAAAATGTTCACAAGAAGGACCTTGTCCAGTTTTCACTTTGCTCTTAATTTCCTCGTGATCATGGTTCAAGCCATTTAGCCATGATTTTGTGGGATCGGCGGGCACATCGCATGTTCTGGGATGTGAACGTCTTTTTGGGGGACCACCGTTCCATCCCCTGCACACTTCCCTGGTAGCAGTGACTCCAGAAGGCGTTGGTGGGGAAATGCAGATTCCCTGGGGAGCTCACCGGCGGGTTCACGGACGTGACCCATGCCCATTCACACAGGGTCCACAGGTCACTCTCCAGGTCACCACCTGCCCTGCCCGCGGTCATGGCCACAGGGTGTGGTCCATCTAGAGGTCAGCTCTCGGGACAAGCTCCCAGGGACTGCCATGGTACCCTCCACAGCCTCTCTCTGGAACCCACTGGGAAATGTTCTACCATGTGTCCCTGCATCACAAACCTTCCCAAACTTTAGACTCATCTGTGAGTTGGCTGGACCAGCTGGGTGGCTCCCACTTGGGGTCTCTCTGTGATTGCAGACAGATGGGCCGCTGGGATTGGAGCCATCTGAAGGCTCGACGGGGCCAGGCGTCCAGGATGGTTTGCTCACGCTAATGCGGACTGTCTGGGAGCCCATTGGGGCTGTTGGCAGGAGCTCCTACCTGCGGTATCTGTGGCGTGGGCCGCTCCCAGCAGGGTGAGGGCTCCAAGGATGGGGATGCTTTGGGAAACCCAGGGGAAGCTACAAGGCTTCTCATGACCTCATCAAGGATGTCCCCAGTGTCACTTCCGCTGGGTGTTATTGGCCAGAAGGCCAGCCCAGAATTAAGTGAGGGGGAATTAGTTCCCAGCACAAATTACCTCCCTGAGTGTGGTAGCCACGCGGCCGTGGCAGGGGGACGGCTGTGGCAGGGGGAGGGCCGTGGCAGGGGGAGGGCCGTGGCAGGGGGCTGCACGCTGCAACATTTAGATTTGTGTGCAGTGTCAAGATGTCTGCAACTTACCCTCAAAGTGTTGAGAGAGAGATTGAGCAAAACGTTAACAGTAAGTCAATTTAGAACAGGTATTCAGGCGTTCTTTGTACTGTTCTTTTAATTCTCCTGCGGGTTTGAAAACTGTCCATAAATCGTTGGGAGAAATTGTCCTGTGGCTCCTTTATTTATACCACGTGGCCATTGGCTGGCAGTAAAGCGAGGACAAAGCCATTTAATAAGCAAATTTTGTCTTATTGCTTCTCAAAGGTTAAGGCGGAAGCAATGAGCCTCTGGAGTCCAGAACACCGAGTCTGGGCCCTGAGAGGCCGGGGCTCCCGGGGACTCGCTCCCAGGGGCGGAGCCGCTCTCGAAACCCCGCGCTCCTCACTGTAGGGCCAGCCAGGTCAGAGCCACCAGAAGCTTTCGGGAGCGTCGCCACCCCGTTGCTTTGGGGATGGTTACTGACACAGAAGGTGTCTCAGGAACGGCCAGCGACGTCCTGCACTTACTTAGAAGATTAACATGTACATCCCACGGGCCCTGCCTTCCTTCCCACCGGCTGTCCATCGCGCTTCTGCCTCGCACGCCTCCTTCCTGCCCAGACTTCCAGATTGCAGACTATTGGGGGCGCAATCACCAGGACACCAGCCATGCTGGATCCCACCCTTGTGGATCCCATATCCGGTCCCCCCCACTCCGCCTTCCCGACAGTCGGACTCTGCGGCTGTCAGCGGCGGCGCGGGCCGACCGTGGGCTGTGCGGGCTGACCGTGGATGGCGC
>NC_058413.1:2503735-2560366 GCF_002201575.2 Neomonachus schauinslandi
GTGGATGGCGCGGGCTGACCGTGGGCTGTGCGGGCTGACCGTGGACAGCCTGGGCTGACCGTGGCCTGCGCTTTGCCCCGCTCACTCCCGCCCTGCCTCCAGGGTCGTGTGTGGTACACCCGGCGGGGCTGGAACTAAGCCCGGGGGGCAGTGTGGCCCCACTCCGGGCCCCACACGTCTTGCCTCCAGGCACTGTCTTTACCACAGTCCCACCTTCTGTTTCTGGCCCCATCTCCAACGAACCTCAAATGGTTCATTTGCCCCCCAGCAGTGGAAATTCATGCTTTGGGTGACCTTTCCCGGGACGTAGAAGCAGTAAAATTAAGCATGGCGTCATCAAACTGCGTGCCTTGCAAAAATCAGATCAGTGTGATCTCCTGTTGGTGTTATAGGTGACATGTCCAATGGTGCAAACTCATCAATGACTTGCTCTCCCCGGACAGGGGATCCTCATGGACCATAATGGCTAGAATATTAAATGCAAGTATCATGCGGCCGTGAGAACTTTGCCCGGGCTCCGGTTTCCCCAGTGAGGAGATTGGCACCGATGCGGGGATCTAAGAAAGGAGGAGCGGGTTTGAGCCGTGTCTTTGAGCCCTTGCTCGGGGACTGGAGTTAATTTTGCAACCTGACCCTGCACTGACGGAAGTCACCCCGACTTTGAGCATCCTTCCTGACCGGCACGGGGCCAGCCGCGGGACTCAGTGGAGTCACCATTTCTGCTCGATGCTTCCCATCAGTGGTCCCGCCCCAGGTCTGGGGAGCATGGTGTCTCCCATCCGTGGGCCCTGGACGGGCTTTGTTCACTCACTGGCCAGGGAAGGCTCGGACGTTGCCCTTCTCCAAAGAACCGTCTCGGAGACTCTCCCTGTCCCGTCAGCTGCCGTGACTCCCCCTCACTTGAGAGCGTCCTCTCTTCTGCCCAGGCCTTTCCGTTTGTCCCAGCGTCGCCTCGCTGTGCTGCTGGCTATTGCTTCATATGGAAAGAAACGGGAGGCTGGGGACTTCTCCTTTTGTGGTCACTACATCACGACATGTAGGATCTTGGCCTGGTTGGATCTGATTTATAGCCAGAGGAAAGCTTTTCTCTGAAAGTCTGATTCATTGGCTCCATTTTCTTGGAAGACTGAGCGACAGACACAAAATGCAGTGGCCCATTTTTTTCCTTCTCTCTTTGCTACTTTTTATTCATCCTAGGGAATTGAAGGCAGCTTGCTCATTCGATTCTACGAGGTGAGGTGGTGCTCCTGCAAGGAGAGTCTAGGGGGTGCTTCTATTCTTCCGGATAGAAAAAAACCTTGTCATTGTGGTCGGTGTTTCTTTCCATGTCGGTGCACATGGACACATGGTGGCTTTAAAACATGCTACGGGTGTTTTTACCAGCTCTCCTATCAAGAGGTGCGGCATGTACCTCCTTCCTTGAGTCTCTGTGGCTTTGACCAATGGAGCACGGCCAAAGTGGCACCATGTGACTTCTGAGGCCAGGTCCAAAACGGGCAGGAAGCTTCCTCCTTGTTTGCGGGGACACCTGCTCTTGGAGTCCTGAGCCCATGCACGACGTTCAACTTCCGTGAGGCTTCCACGCAGTGGGGAAGACCGAGCCACGTGGAGAGGCCACGTGTAGGCATGCTACTTGACTGTCCCCACTGAGCCAAGCCTTCCGGGTATCCCAGCCAAGGCGCCCACCAGTGAGGGAAGAGGCTTCCAGGTGATTGCAGCCCCTGGCTGGGGGCCTCTTCCCTCACTGGTGCCTCGAGCTTCCTCCAGGTGTGGTGGGTTCAGTGTGAAAGCATGTACGTCTTTCCAGCTGAGGCCCTGGATGAGGTGAATCAGAGACCATCCACCCCTCCTGTGCTCTGTTTTCCTGAACAAGAGAATCCATGAGCATAACAGAACAGTTCCGTTGTTTGGGGCCATTTTAAGGAGCGTTTGTTATACGGTAACGAGAAACTGGGACTGGAGGACTGGCGTTAACTCTTCGCTCTTGTCCACGAGCGGACGACGGCCGGTTGTCTCAGTGAGGCAGTGGGAGTTACAGGGGGAGGGTTTTGGGGTGTATTATAGGCCTGAGTGACAGTATTATTAATGTCCCTGTCCACATCTAGCTGCCACAGGAATCTGGGGGACACTTCATCTTAGCCTGCAGATCCAGGACCCATGGACCCTACAAGACTCATTCCAAGGCTGTATCCATCAGAGGTGTGGCTGCAGCCGAAACAGACAAAAGGCCGCAGGATAGCTGAGGGGCAGACCCTCACGTGGAGCAGTGATATGCGGTGGGTGGGATGGCCTGTCCGTGGGCCAAGGAGGGGATAGGCGATGAACCATGGTGGAACTCTTGGTTATCCATTTGGGCAAAGTGGTCTTGATCTGTACCTTACTCCATACATGCTCCAAGGAGACCTAAATGTGAAGGGCCAAACTTTAATGTTGTTAGAAGAAAATATACAGAAGGATATCCTTGTGGCCTCAGGATAGGAAGAGATCTATTAGGCAAATCACAAAGAAATGGCAAAATATAGGAAAAGAGTGATAATATCAACTACATTAAATATCTACACTTTTGTTTATCAAAGGCCACCTGTAAGAGATAAGTCAAGCTGCAGGCTGAAAGGAGACTTATGGTAACTGTGATTAACAGAGGATTATAAGTAGTCCTATAAGGAAAGGAGAAAGATGGAGAGTGGGTCACCATATTCAAGGCATCCACAGAAGAGGAAACCCACCTAGTCTATACGTGTGGAAAGGTGCTCAGCCTCACTAACCATCTGGTACCTGAATATCACAACCCCAGGGAGGGACTGCTTCGCACTCCTTTGTTTTGGAAACAAAACGCTGAATCCAAGTGCTAGTGAAGACCTAGATCAGCAGGAGCCCTCACCGGCTGGTGGCCGAGTGATAAGAGCCTGACCGCTCCGGAGGGCCGTCCCTAGCACAGCCGAAGATGCAGAGCCCGGGGACCCGGCGACTCCTTTCTTTCTACCAGGCGGGGCCAGGCAGGAAGTTGCGGGTGCCTCAGGAAAGCCCTGAGGTTCTGGGGCAAGGATGGGCCTTCCGTGGAAGAGAGCATCAAAATTCGGAAAGCAGCTCCCAGGGCACCCTGGGCTGTAATAGAGGCCGAGAGCCCGACCGGAGGCTAGCAGGTGACCATGTGCCTGGGGTTTGCTAGACTCCCCAAGTCCTAATGTCAGCCAGGCAGGCAGCAATCCATCCTCAGCCGATGTGGTGCTTTGGGGTTGGGCGCGAGCAGATCCAGGGGGTCCAGGAAGTTTCAGGATCAGGTGGCTCAGACCTCCATGTCACTAAAGCCTTTACTTCAGCTCACTCTTAAGCACTTGAAGGTGGTCCCCCGGCCAGATGACAGAGGAGGAAGACGTGGGTCTTGTTCATGGGTAGGTTGACATGTTGGTCCAAGCACAGCATGAAGGCTGCCGCACATAGCCCCACCAAGGGCTACCCGCAAAGGACAGTGGGGAGGGAAGTTCTCACAGCGGACAGAGCTGCGGGCATTGGGCCCACGTTGTGTGGAAGGAGACGTGGTCTGCGGCAAGGAGGTACGTGCACTCTCAAGCAGCGGCAAATAGCATGGCTGGGAGACAGTGAACGGAGAACCAGCCATCATGGGTCAGTACAGATCGGCTCAGACTCTCCAAGGATGAAGGCTTGGGTCACCCTGCTGGGGAAGCAGCCACTAGATAGAGACATGCAGAGTGAGTGGTGGACAACAGAGTTGATGAATTTTAATTATGGCCTTGGGGAGCGGACCCTGAGCCCCCCGGAACTGTCTTCAGTGAAGAGTCCAGTTGGCCGCTGCCATGAAGGCTCAGTAACGGGTCAGACTTAATAAGGGTTCAAGTGGGTCTGAATAGTGCAAGGGGCAGACTGGCTCAGACACCTCTTATGCCTTACCCCTCATCTTCCCGCCGTCACATCTGATTCCAGGTGCAAGCAGTGTCTGTATGATGTGGGAAACAGGAAGGAACCCACCTGGCACATGTGGGCAGCCTGGTGGGATGGGAGGGTTAACACACCCCGGGGTGGTCCTCGAGCCATGGACGATTAGTCGGTGGGTAAGTACTCTTCTCTGTCAGGGATGGGGTGGACAATTCTTTTTTTTTTTTTTTTTTTTAAAAGGCCTTTTTTTTTTTTTTTTTAAAGATTTTATTTATTTATTTGACAGAGAGACACAGCGAGAGAGGGAACACAAGCAGGGGGAGTGGGAGAGGGAGAAGCAGGCTTCCCGCCGAGCGGGGAGCCCGATGCGGGGCTTGATCCCAGGACCCTGGGATCATGACCTGAGCTGAAGGCAGATGCTTAACGACTGAGCCACCCAGGCGCCCCAAGTTTTTTTTTTTTTAAATGACCAATCCTTTCTTGTATATACATCCCTGCCTTTCACTCCCTTTCTCCAATCCATGGTGAACTTCCTGAACGTGGGCTCTCCATCTGCTTCATTTCCTTTTATTCCTTGTGAATTTGAGAAGCCCGTGAGCAGAAGTCCACCATAAAACGATGACCTCTTAACCACACCAAGACCTGTAGCTTCTCAGGACCAGCCCCCTCCCCAAAGCGAGCCACCCGGAACCCCGTTGTGTTGGCTGTAGAACCACATGGGAGGGGGGAGGGAGAATCCGTGGGCATCTGTAGGTTATTCTGTCTTCCCATCCCTGACAGCGGCGTGCTCCTCCATGAGCCAAGCTCTTCTAGGATTTCCCACAGCCACATTTTGTATGTTGGGCGTCGAGGTCCTGCACGTCCTCCAATAAGTTTGTTCCAAAGTATTTGATTATTTTCGAGTTTATTCCTTCAGATTGTAAATAACGTTACTTCTAAACTTCACTTTGCAGTTATCTATGGAGAGTATCCAGGGACCTTGCTACATCCACACGTTAACATTAATAGATCCTTTACGGAGGTTTGGGGCTTTTGTACGTATGGTTGGATTTTCTGCACGTAATGATTTTGCTTCTCCCTTTACGCCTTTATTTCTTGTTCTTGCCTGTACTTGCCAGCCTTTCTAATAAATGCTGAATGCAACATCCTTGCATTGGTAATAAACTCAAGATTAAGTATGCTGGCTACAGGTTTTTGTATCAGATGAAGAAAGTTCCATTCGATTTCTAGTTTGCTGAGGTTTTTTATCATCAACTGATATTGAATTTTATCAAATGCTTTTTCTGTATCTGTTGAGATGATCCTATGATTTTTGTCTTTTATTCTGTTCGTGTCATGAATTGCTTTGATATTTTTTGGAACATCTTTTTTTTTTAATTTTTAGAAATTTTTTAAAAAAGATTTTATTTATTTATTTGACAGAGAGAGACACAGCGAGAGAGGGAACACAAGCAGGGGGAGTGGGAGAGGGAGAAGCAGGCTTCCCGCTGAACAGGCAAGCCCGATGCGGGGCTCGATCCCAGGACCCCAAGATCATGACCTTTTCTGTTTTAAAGGAAGTCTTGATAGATTTTGGGTAAAAAAAACCCTTTGTTGCTTATTTGCACTATAATATATTCTTGGGATGCCCAGCTGGCTCAGTTGGTGGACCATGTGGCTCTTGATCTCATGATCATGAGTTTGAGCCCCATGTTGGATATAGAGATTGATAAGGAAAATCTGTGTCCTAAGATGGCCAACTGAGCCAGCGAGAGAGTCCCAGTCCTTGCCCCGGGGCTCTTCCAGATTGTTCTCCCTACCCCCCTTTGTGCACGCGCCAAAAGTGCCAAGTATGCGGAAGTAGAAGTGTGTAAATTGCCCCCTTTGTTTGTGCTCAGGGCTCAGACCTTTGGAGACCACTCTCCTCTGAGCCCGCCGGCGTTAAATAAACCTCCGATCCTCCAAGATCTCCGGGTGCCGCTTGGTTCTTCCATCGGGCGATCCAGTCCAGGTTCCGTAACATTTGGTTCTCTGACCGGGAAACCCAACCGCACTGGCCCATTGTTGCCACCGGTTTGGGGGCAACAGCAGGGTGGTGACAGAATGAGGGATCGTAAGGGAGAAGGCGCACCCTGCCTAATTTTTGGCAGTCTCCCACCCCGGTTGCCTCGGGCCAGCCCCGCTCCGCTGTTCCTGCCGGACTCGAGGAGACTTGGCAGGTGAGGACCCTGTCCCGATGTCGGATTCTGGTAGGGCCTGGGGCCCAGGACCTAGACAGGCCCACCCCCATTGGGGTGGAAGGGGAGCCTGATCACCTCCCAGAGACCTCTTAGAGGTCTCCCAGGTAGGGATTCCCAGGGAGGGAATGTAATAGCTTCTGGAGTGTGAATGTGTGAGTGAATGTGCAGTCCGGCCTGGCTTGCTCAAGGACTGATCCTGTGGCTCCACGGGCAGACACCCTTAAGGTCCCCAGAAGCCCGCGGAGTCTGAGTGGGTCCATCTGTGATTCCGTGGTGAACGGCATACGGTCTCTGGCGGCATCGGAATAGTTTCCGATCGTAAGTCACAACGCTGAGACCACTAGGCTAAGCCTCACCTAAGCTCTTCGGGACACGGCCAGATGGGCATCTGATTGGTCTCCTCATCTCAGGAGGCAACCCCCCCTTGTCTGTCTCTGCGCCACCGCACACGGGGACATCACCATGGGGTCAGGGCAGAGTAAACCTACAGTTCTAGAGACCATGATCAAAAATTTCAAGAAGGGGTTTTTGGGAGACTATGGAGTCAGGATGAACCCTGGCAAGTTGAGAACCCTACGTGACAGGAGAACCAGGACACCCTAACCAGTTTCCGTACATTGACTCCTGGCTAGGAATTGCTTAGGCCCTTCCCCCACTGGGTGCAATTCGCTTGCAATAGGCAAGGACAGGCCAGGATCTTAATCGCCTCATCCAAGCGATCTAAAGAAAATCAGCAAAAGCCCCAGCCAGTCTCCACAAATCCTAGCCGGAGATCCTGAGGAAAACATTTGTCATGTCCTGTATACAGGACATCTTTATTTTACGAACCGAACCTGCCCCCACCATACATACCCCCAGACCATCGACACCTCGCCCTTCAGTTCCAGATACTCTGCTGCCATCGGTTTCACCAGGCCCAAAGGATCCACTTTCTCCAGGATCAGCAGCTAGGCTGCGCCCCAGGCCGGACGCAAGCGCCCTCCAAATGCCGGTATGAGAGACACGGGAACCTGAGAGGCGCGATGAAGACAGGATGGTCCAACCCAGCTGTTCCATGATGTATTATCAGCCCTTCTCCACCACTGACCTCCACAACTGGAAAGACCTCATAGTACCCCTTTTCCAGACTCATCAGCCAACCTGGGAAGACCGCCAACAGTTACTCCGCACCCTGTTTAACACAGAGGGAAGGAGGAGAATAATGAGAGGAGCACGCGGTACCTGGAAGAGCACGCACCAGCGGGAGTCATCGACCCTGCTGCCTGGGCTAATATGGCTGCACCCGAGGAGCGCCCAGCATGGGACTTCACCACGGACGAGGGACAGGTCCACACCTGCCGGGACCGGGAGGCCCTCCTCCGGGGAATCCGGGCAGGACCTAAGAAACCCATGAACATGACTAAGGTATCCTTGGTCACTCAACAACCAGGGGAGTTCCCCCGGGGACCACTACGAAAGACTATGTGAAGCCTACAGGATATACACTCCATTTGACCCCGAGGCACAGGAAAGCCAACAGATGATAAACACCTCCTTCATGGCTCAGGCCGCCCCAGACATCAGAAAAAAAAAACTTCAGAAACTAGAGGGTTTCGCCAGGATGAACATCACCCAGCTAATAGAGATTACCAATAAGGTCTAACAGGGAGGTCGCAGCCGAAAGGGAAGCCGACAAAAAGATGAAAAAGAAAGTCAGCCTCCTTGCCGCCTCCCTGAAAGACAAGGACGACACAAAGGCGGGGAGATCCCAACCAACGAAAGCGGGGAGACCCAGAACCCCCTTGGCAGGGATCAATGTGCCTACTGTAAGGAGAAAGGGCATTGGAAAAATGAATGTCCCAACCAGGGAAAGGCTCAAAAGCCCAGCTGCTATAAGGAAGAACCCCTGAGAGGAGGACCTCATAGGCCTTGTGGGAATGGACTCAGACTGAGGGGGACCGGGCTCTTTCCATGAGCCCATGGTCAAAATGAAGGTGGGGGCCAACCAGGGACTTTTATGGTTGATATTGGGGCCAAGCACTCTGTTGTCACCTCCCCAGTGGCCCCTTTCAGCAAAAGGACTGCGACCATCCTTGGGGCCACCGGGACGTGGGCGATACAGCAGCCCTTTTTCCAGGCTCGCCAGTGTGAACTCGGGGGCCACATGAATTCCTTTATCTCCCTGATTGCCCCATCCCCGTCCTGGGCCGAGATGTACTCTGCAAGCTTAGGGCTCAGATAACCTTTGAGCCCACCGGACACACTAGCCTCCCACTGAACCCAAGGCAAGAGGAGACAGGGTCTCTGAACAGGTCTGGCTAAATTGCCTAAGCCCAGTCGTGTGTGAAATGCTTCAGAACACTTGATAGAGACAAAGCGGAGCAACCAAAATTGAGATCATGAGACAGGCCTGGGGGTCTGGAATTTGCGGAGGTTGGAAGACCTGGGAGTCAAGTCAGCCTTCTCTAACAAGGCAAGATCTCCAGCTGTTTAGGTTCTTTAGCTTCACAGAGCACCTTTCCCTGTCATCTCTGGGTGGTGGGAGGTTGGGGTGAGCATCCCCCAGGGATGGGACAGATCTCAGGTAGGGAGAGGCAGGGGACAGTGACCCTTCTGGAGAGGACTGGGGCAAGGAAGTCGGGGGAGGAACCGTACTAAAATGAAAACAGAGAAGAGGTCCGATCAAAAGCCAAACTACTATACTGTTCAAAGGCAGATTCTGGTTGTCTGTCTGGGGTAGGGCTGACATTGGCGATTTTTTTTTTTAAAGATTTTATTTATTTATTTGACAGAGAGAGACACAGCGAGAGAGGGAACCCAAGCAGGGGGAGTGGGAGAGGGAGAAGCAGGCTTCCCGCCGAGCAGGGAGCCCGATGCGGGGCTGGATCCCAGGACCCCGGGATCATAACCTGAGCCGAAGGCAGAAGCTTAACAACTGAGCCACCCAGGCGCCCCTGACACTGGTGATTTAAACAAGATACCCCAGGTGATACAGATCCTGCTGGTCTACTGGCCACACTCTAAACAGCAAGGTTTAGACATTGTTTCCAAACCGCCTTTATAAGAGTCACCTGGGAGGCCCTTGTTACAAAGGCAACTATTTGGGGTTTGGGGTCGCCAGGTGGTGGGTATTATGGAGGGCACGTGTTGTGATGAGCACTGGGTGTAATACTATCCAGCCTATGCAAACCCACTGAATCAAAATGGGTGAGATGGGGGGAATATCCCAAAAGCTGTGTGTTTAAAAAGCGACCCCTGGGGGCACCTAAGTGGCTCAGGAAAAAAAAAATGTGAATGACCTCCTCGCCAGTGACACACGAGAAGACGGCACAAAAGGCACCAAGACCCTCTTACAGGTCCTGTCAGACCCGGGATACCGAGCCTCATGGGAGAAGGCAGAAATCTGACAACAAAGGTCCGATACCTTGGTTTTCTCCTCACCCAAGGGAAAAGAGAACTAGGGTCAGAGAGGAAAAGGATCACCATCTCCCTGCCATAGCCCCAGGCAAAAAGGGGGCTATGAGAATTCCTGGGGGCTGCAGGATTCTGCCGCACTTGGATCCCTGGGTTCTCAGCAATAGCAAGACCCCTTTATGATCTCTTAGGGAGACCAGATTGAGAACCCCCTGCCTGGACCGAAAAGGAAAAATTAGCGCTCGGGGTACTCACCCAGACTGTTGGACCCTGGCGACAGCCAGTTGCATACCTGTCAAAGAAGCTGGACCCCGTGGCAGCAGGATGGCTGCCGTGCCTCAGGGCGCTGGCAGCCACAGCCCTACTCATCAAGGAGGCGGACAGTCTCACCTGGGGCAAGAACTTAACGTCAAGGTCCCTCACGCAGTCGTGTCCCTTATGAACACACAGGGACACCGCTTCCTTTCCAACTCTCGGCTAGCACAATACCAAGGGCTCCTCTGTGAAACCCGCGGGTGACCCTTGAAACAGTAAGGACATTAAACCCAGCAACCTTTCTCCCCATGGAAGAGGGGGAACCAGACCATGACTGCTCCGTGGTGACTGATGAAGTCTATGCAAGCTGTCCAGGTCTGCGGAATCAAGCCATAAAGAATCCAGAGCTCACGCCGTTCAGCGATGGCAGCAGTTACCTACAATAGGGTGCCCGGAAAGCGGGTTATGCAGTAACCACAACCCCTGAAGTCCTAGAAGCTAAGGCATTACCAGCTGGACGGTCAGCCCAATGGGCTGAATTATATGCCTTAGTCCGAGCCCTCACCCTCGGTGACAGCAAGCGAGTCAACATCCACACTGACTCCTGGTACGTCTTCGCTACTGTACATATACATGGAGCCATCTACAAGGAAAGGGGCCTCCTCACCGCAGCAGGAAAAGCTATCAAGAACAAGGAGGAGATACTGAGACTCCTTGAAGCCGTCTGGCTTCCCAAGGAAGTAGCAGTCCTGTACTGTAAGGGACACCAGAAAGGAGACGACCCCATAGTGTGGGGAAATTGTCTGGCAGATGAGGCAGCCAAGACCACAGCCAGTGAGGACATGGACAGAGTCCCTTCCCTCACCATGGCCCTGACACCCCCGGAAGAAGTCCCTCTGCCCAGTTAACACTGAAAAGGAAAAGGAATGGGCCATGGCTGAGTGGGCCACCCTGACTGGAAAGGGGTGGTGGATGATGCCAGACGGGTACATCTTTCTTCTAACAGCAACTGGAGGGCGTCTGGTCAAGGAACACCACCGACTCACTCATTTGGGAAAAACTGCATTAGAGGCCCTTCTCAAGAAGCACTACTACGTCAGTCAGCTGCCAGCACTGTGCCGAGCAACGAGTGAACGATGCATGACATGTGCTAAAAATAATGCTTGGTCTGCACCGCGGCCCCCGCCAGGTGTCCGGAGGATGGGAGCAAGCCCCTTCGAAGATCTAGAGGTAGACTTCACAGATGTGCAGCCGAGCAGGGTGTTCAGATCTCTCCTAGTAATAGTATGCACATAGTCTGGGTGGGTCGAAGCCTTCCCAATCAGGACGGAGCAGAGCCAGGAAGTAGCTAAAGTCCTCTTGCGGGAGATCGTGCCCTGGTTCGGCCTGCCGTTAACAATCCATGGTGACAAGGGACCCACATTTGTGATAGACATTGTACAGGTCTTGACCAAATCTCTCAACATCACCTGGAGACTCCACACTGCTTACCGACCCCAAAGTTCAGGGAAAGTAGAGCGAATGAATCGTACCCTCAAGGGAACCTTAGCAAAGTTTTGTCAGGAGACTAACCTCCCATGGCCGGATCTGCTACCCCAGCTCTTCGGCATGCTCGATGCGCTCCCGGGACATCAGGTTTCTCCCCATTCGAATTAATATATGGACGGCCTCCCCCATGCCTGGGGAGCCTTCCAGGAAACTTGCATCAGGTTGGAGATAAGGGGATAAAGGAGCAGCTTCAGGCCCTTGGGGGCACCCTAAAGAAATTACAAAAGTACACCTTTGAGAGGGCCCCAATCTCCTTAGGGTCTCAGGTACACTCCTTCCAGAGAGGGGACTCAGTTTGGGTCAAAGACTGGAAGAAAGAAGAAAGCTCATCATTCGGACAAGGGGCTGCACCAGTGGAGAGTCCAGCCAGACTTCACGAACCCACTCTGGCTTCACCTTTGATGAGACCCCACCGACTGATGGACACCTGCTCACTGTGGTCCCTGGCTCTCATCGGCGTGATTTCCCTCATCTTGGGAGTCGGACTCTACACTGTTGCCCCTCCTGACTGGACTTTCCCAGAGGCTTCTACCTGAGGTCATAGATCCCATTTTTACTGGCCCTCTGCTGTCTACTCCTGAGTGCATTTCACCATGGTTTTCCTGGCCCCAGTCAGTCCTGGTCTTCTGCTACCTGGTGTGCTGTTAAGTTTATGACTAAGTCCGTGTTCGCCCCAAGCCTTGCAGTCAACCCTCAGAGTCAAACAGAATGATGCCCTCTAAACTAGGTGTTTAAAGGGGCATCAAAGGGGGGAATGATAAGGAAAATCTGTGTCCTAAGATGGCCCACCGAACCAGCGAGAGAGTCCCAGTCTGTGCCCCGGGGCTCTTCCGGGTTCTTCTCCCTGCCCCGCTTCGCGCATGGGCCAAAAGTGCCAAATATGCGTAAGTAGAAGTGTATAAATTGCCCCCTTTGTGCTCAGGGCTCAGACCTTTGGAGACCACTCTCCTCTGGGCCCGCCGGTGTTAAAAAAAACCTCCTGTCCTCCAAAATCTCCGGGTGCTGCTTGGTTCTTCCATCGGGTGATCCAGTCCAGGTTCCATAACAAGATCACTCAAATAAATTTTTAAAAAAACTTTAAGACAATATTCAAATCCCTGCATACTTTCTTCTCTTCTTAGGGCTTCTCACATTTTGCTTCAGGGCCCGCTCCCTCCCCAGTGTCGTAACCACGTTGTCATATACTGTCTTCTCAAAGCCATATGGCTTCACATGTCACATGTAGATATACAATCTTCCTGGAACTGAATTTTGTAAGTGGGGGAGACAAAAGCTGCATTGCGTTGTTTTTTTTTTAGGATTTATTTGTTTATTATTTGAGAGAAAGAGAGCACGGGGGGAGGGGCAGAAGGGCGGGGAAGAGGATCCCAAGCAGACTCCCTGCTGAGCACAGAGCCCTACATGGGGCTCGATCCCAGGACCCTGAGATCATGACCTGAGCTGAAACCAAGAGTCAGGCGCTTAACAGACTGAGCCACCCAGGCGCCCCTGCATTTTGTTTTTCTCTGTGGAAGCCCAGTGTCCTGGCACCATTGACAGAGAGCATGTCCTATCTGTGTGCACTTGTTCCATGAGCGAGTCTCGTTCCAAACCAGCATCCTATCCATTGATTGGGTTTTCTATGCTTATGAATAAACCACATTGTCTAAGTTTCTAGAGCTTTGTCCAGAGCTCAAGGGTGCCTCGATTATGTTGGGCCATTTGCATTTCCATATAAATTTTAAAAAAGGTTTTCAAGGAGGGAAATGATGTTTTGTGTAGAAGTACATGGAATCAGTTTGGGGAGGATTGATACTTTTGTATGATTTAATCTTCTTAATCATAGATAATCTTCCTTTCTATTGTGTTTGCCAGGAAACAGCACCGGTCCCAATAGCCAAGATGTGGAAACAGCCTCGGTGTCCATCAGTGGACATATGCATAAAGAAGATGTGGTGTAGACACACAACGGAATATTACTCAGCCACGAGAAAGAAGGCAATCCTACCACTTGTGACAACATGGATGGAACTTGAGGGTGTTATGCTGAGTGAAACCAGCCAGACAAATACAGCGTGATGTCACCTATATTTGGAATCCAAACAAACTGAGCTTACAGAGACAGAGAGCAGAACGATGGTTATCAGAGGGGCTGTGGGGGGGACGGGGGCGATGCAGGTCAGAGGGTATGAACTCATTTGAAGGTGAGCAGTCCTGCAGATCTGACGCCCAGCACTGTGATTATAGTCAACGATACCGGATCGGATACTTCAAGGCTCCCGAGACTAGCTGCTAACTAACCCTACCTATTAAAGAAGTTGAGTACTTCAGGAATTTGAGGAAAAAATTTTGAAAAAAAATTTACTGTCCACTAGTAAAAGATCCAAGTTGATCAAGTGTGAACATGCTTAAAAATGAAACCATTTCATATCATTATGAGAAAACAGAGCTTAATTTCTACATTGTCTTATGTACGTAAGGCTTTCATAACTATAACTCAAAACGTGCAAGCCATAAAATAAAAGGCTGATCAATTCAAAATATATAAAAATGCTTTGCCCGGCAATAATAATATTTAAAAAAGCAAATTCCAGTAACAAATGAAGATGGTGGACATGTTATTCGCACTTCCAACAATCGAGAAAGGACTAATCTCCTCGCATTTAAGGAGCTAAGGGAAATGGGGAGGTGAGGACCTTGGGGAGAAGCCTCGTGTGCGTTCCTTGCTCTGTCGCGTCAGCCTGCGGTCTCCTCCACACACTCGTGAAATGTTCGCGTCACAGAATACAGAGTGAAAAACCGTGGGATATGGGAATAAAGACAGCCCGGTAGCTTAATATAAGGCTTTAACCAATCTTCCTTGCTTTGGACAAGTGCAAATAATTGAATAAGCACATGTAGGAATCATACAATATTAAAAATTCTTTGATAAATGATACCCACAAAGAGAGAGCATATGTTATCTAGCCATCAAGGAGGACAAGAGCCGTCCTGTCTTCAGCACCAGAGTAAATCTCAGAGAAATGCAAATAAAACACGAATAAAAACATTTTGTGGGTTCTATTATTTGCTCACCATGGAATGAAATGTGCAAATAGCCGGGGTTTAGAGCAAAGCACCGATGCCCACAAAGCAACCTCCTGGAATGTCAGCCCCAGCCCTTGCAGGAGAGCTTGACTTGACAGGATGAAACTCAATGGGGCTGGAATACAGGGTGTGTAAGTTAAAGGGGATGGATATTTATTCATCACAAAGGGGGATTATAAGCGCTTTTTACCTACAAAGCACTGGAACACAGAAGCGGAATCGCGAGGTGATGATTCACCGATTCACCGTCAGGAGTCCTGTCACCCCCTGGGAGTGTGGAGCTTGGGGGTGAGGCACGGAGCAGGAGAAGCAGCGGGAGGAGACTGGCCAGGTGGGAGATTCCAGAAAGCTCTTCAGGAAGCTGACTTTCCGTCAGACCGGTAACAGTGAAAAGACAAGGAAAACTGTGGACCACAGATTCCCTACAGAGGAAAGATAATTTGCAAAAAGAATTTGTCTCTCTCTCTCTAAATAGATAAATCCTTTTTTTTTTTTTTAAAGAATTTGTCCCATTTAACAAAAGAAAGGCAATTCAGGAAGAGCCTCGTTAGCCCTCCTGTTTAATTATTCCATGTCTTGTAAATAAGACCCCACGAGCCCTATGTATTCATAAGGTTAATTAACCCTCGCAGCCACTTCGCAAATGAAATGCCAACTGTATCTTCCCCCTGTATGAAATGAAATACAACAGCAGGGTGATTTGCCCAGGACCACACAGCCTCGAATGGCTGAGCCAGAGTTTGGACAACGTTAGTCTGGTTCCAAAGCCCCACCCCCCCAACCACACCTCCTGTGCAAGAACCAGGGACACGCGTAACAAAGCCTCGCTCCAGGAGAGACAGACAGACAGACGTCTATGGACGGACTTCGAGGCTGGCTCTGGCAGAGGGACAGCGCCACGGTGGCCTTGCCGATGATGCTTGGGGTCTGCAGGTGCCCGGGAAGCCCCAGTCCCCGCACGCTGGAGCCGGGCCCCATTCAGACTGGGCGTTTGTTCTGCGAGCCCGTGAAAGCTGCACGCGGGTATGAGAAATGGTCTGTTTGGCACAGCAGCTTCTGCCCGGGGTGGGGGGTGCAGAAGGGGCTGGGTTTTCCTGCGTGTGCCTTACGGAGCACCCAGCTCAGAGGAGGGATGTCATTTGCCCACGTCCACCCCGGGCATTGTGGGAAGGGGCCCCCACGCTGTGAGCGGAGCCCAGCATCTCCACTGGGTCTACACCAGCTGCCCTTGGTCCCTCCGCACCTTGGCTTCCCCCGTTGACGCACCCTGGAGCGGTTCCGTCCGCGGCTTTCCCCTGATGCTCCCCAGGAGGGAGGTGGTGGGGTTGACACTTCACCACGGAGGATACGGACATCAAGGTGGGGGGGCAGACACACAGAGACCACTCGTGGGAAGGGTCACGGTGATTGAGGCCTGGGCCATGAGGAGAAGCCCACGGACTCTCCCAGGCTGGGCTCCCTGTGTCCTGGTCACCCCTGTGGAGACAAAGGGGGAATGCCCCCGGGGAAGCTTCCCCCGGACCGTGGGCTCCCTGGGGTGGGGTGGGGTGAGGTGGGGGACACGAGGTGCGTGGACGCCAGCAATGGTCCCCCTCGCAGTGATCTGGGGCCTCAGACCTCCTCCCGTCCCCGTGTTCTTGGGCTAGATCAGCCTCTGCTGTTTGGTGCCCTCTTCAGGAAAGACGGAAAATTAACTGCATACCTGAGTGGGTGAGAGCGTCCCCTCTGCTGAGAGCTCCCCTGATTTGTCATCTGTCCTGCCCCTCCCCGTCCCAACGCCTCCGCCTGCTGTGGGTAGAACCCTGGCCCTGTCCAGACTGGTCATTTTGTAACTGGGGCACTGCTGGAGCCCTAAGGGTTGGGGCCAGCGCTCTCTTCTTGGGCCAGGCTCCGCTCCGGAGAGCTTCGTGGTGTCTCTTGCGAACGCATGCCTGTGGCGTCCCCGGCGAGCCCAGAGGGCTGTGCAAGGGCGGTGGGCGAGGCGCGGCCGGGGTCACAGGCGCTGAGCTCCCGCCCGTGCCGGCGTCTGAGCAGGGAGAGGAGAGTGCTGACTGCCCGGGCGGGCACTTGCCCGCAGCGGGCGTGTCCACAGTCGTCCCCACCGACGGCAGGCCCGGACCTGGGAAGCAGAGAGACACGCCTCCCTCCAGGTGCAGGAGACTCAGGTCGTGGGCATGCAGGTGTTCTTGACCGCTGTGTTCCCAACACACCGGGGGGCGCCCGGGCTCAGTCTGGGGAGTGTCCGACTCTTGGTTTCAGCTCAGGTTGTGATCTCAGGGTGGTGGGATCCAGGCCCGCGTCCAGCTCCGTGGTCAGCGTGGAGTCTCGCTTGAGATCCTCTCTCCGTCTCCCTCTGCCCCTCTCGCTCATGCAGGTGAGCACCACCTGTCCTATAAACTTCTTTTTGGCACAAGAGGATGGACCTGTGAATAGATCAGGAGCGGTCTCTGTCTCGTGTGAGTTTACGTAGTGGTAACTGCTAAGAAGGGAAACAGAAGGGTCGGAAGCAGACCCGAGGGACTCAGCAACACCACTCTGGGGTATTTACCCAAAGAAAACGAAAACCCCAACCCAGAGAGGTCTCAGCATCTCTGTTTCGTGGCGGCACCACTCACAAGAGCTGGCCATGGAAGCGCCCCACGTGTCCATCGATGGCTGAACGGATGAGGATGTGGTGAACACAGAACGGTGTATCATTCAGCCGTAGGAAAGAACGAGATCTTGCCGTTTGTGACGTTACAGGGTCAGTGATGCTGAGTGAGTGAAGTCGGACAGAGAAAGACAAATACTGTCTGATTTCACTTGTAGGTGGGACCAAGCAGACAACACAAGACATAAACTGAGTCACAAATACAGAGAACACATGGGTGTCTCCCCGGGGTGGGCAGAACGGTGCAGGGGACCCACGGGGGCACAAGTCCCAGGGATGCCAAGTACAGCCCAGGGAACAGAGTCAGTAATACCTGAGTAACTGAAGGCCCCATAATGTGTAGAGATATCGAATCACTCTGATGCACACCCTAAACCAACAGGACATTGTATGTCAATTACACTTCCATTTTTGAAAAGAAATAAAATGAGAAGCGAGAGAGAGAGAGAGAGAGAGAGAGAGGGAGCTCTGGTGACCCATGCAGGCTGACCCAGGCAGAGCTGACCTCACTGAAGACTTTGGCCTGGGATCAACCTAAGAAATATACTATTTCTCGTCCTGTAAGGGTGCGTGCGTGTTCAAGCTGGGTCTCCCGGTTGCTCAGGACGACTCCGAGAAAGCACACGTGTGACGAGTGTCTCAGGCCAGCGGACTGCAGATGGCCGGGGTGGACGCCAGGGAGCCAGGCTGCGTGGTCGTCCCGGTTCCTGGGCGCTGGCGCTGCGGCCGGGCTGTCCGTGGGACTCAGCGCAGTGACCACAGGGACCCGCCCAGTGGGCTCTCACGTTTTATCACAATGTTCCGTCTGTGTGCATGGGGAAGAGCTCTCAGATTAGATTTGAGGAACTTAGATGAGATTAGATGTCGGAACTTAGATTAGATTTTAAAACTCTGACAGGACTTCTGCCAGGTGCCACACAGCGTAAGGGATGCCGGGTTTTCAAAGTCAGGCCCTGTCCTTAATAGCCTAGTAGGGGACTCACAGGGACAATGCAATTTTAATTCTATACGAGGGTGTTTTCCAAAGTGCAGGCTGTAACCCGCTGGGGGATCATGGAATCAATTTATTGGATCAAGAACCGCATTGAAAAATAATGGGAAACGAAAGAAAAATAACCATGGGACAGTAGGCGTGACTCTGAACGCAGTGGAATGATCAGGAAGGGGCGCCACAATGTGTCTGAATGACCGGGCTGAGGCCCACCTATTTGAAAGTGCTGGTGGTCAGACTTTAAGATTCAGTTCATTAACTACAACCCTGAGGTGCACACACATGGGTACCGCCCAGATCCTCCCGGGATGAAGGGATGTCTCCCTGACCGGCAGGGAGCCCCCTGCTGAAAGCCCCCAGCTGTCAGTCCCTTGCACACAGACTCAGCTGGGGAGACTGCCGCCCCCCAGGTCATGCCCGTCTCTAGGCAGCCCGAATGGGGCCCTGGGGGTAGAGGTCTGGCCCTCTTGCTCCAATCAAGGCGCTGCTGAAGGGCTGCCCGGCTTCTGAGCTGCCCACGGCTGTGGCCTCCATGGAGACTGTAGAATATTCCTGCTGCCAAGACTCCTCCCTTCCCTTCTCTTCAAGTTCCTTCCTTTCCCCAGGAGCACCCCTGACGAACCTCCTACACGCTGCCCTCTGTCACAGAGCCTGCTTCCCCGGGGACCCTAGTTGGTCAGAGAGCTAGAGCTGGGACGGGGTTTGGAGCAGGGTCGCCCACTGTCTGCTGGCGACACAGAGGCCCCGGCCGGCTGGGGGGCATGGTGGGGAGACCTCCCGGCCGTGGGCGGGGCGCTGGACGGGACGCGTTGTTGGTGTGGTGTGTCAGGTGTCTGAGAAACGTGGGGAGGCGGAATCCGTACACAGTGGGGCAGCAGGGGGCCCGACCTGCAGCAAGTCCAGAGGTGGCTGACCTTGGCATGGCCAGGGGCAAAAAAGGGGGTGCCCACAAGGTCACTACCCGGCCCGCAATCCAGAGACAGCAAGGCCGGGTCCTTCAGCACCTTCACTATTGACATTAACCTCTTGATTTGATTTTAACTGCAACGATTTTAGCTGCATCGCAGGTGACATTGGACCTCCAGGTTGAAGAGTTTCCTTCTATTCCTGATTATCTTTCAAATTGGGAGTCAGTGTTCAGTTCCGCCAAACAAGCGTCTCGGCGTCTTGCAGATATGATCACCTGTAATTTTCCCGTCATGGCTTAATATGGTGAATTATGCTACTATATTCCCTGTTTATTTTTATTTTTTTATTTTTTAAAGATTTTATTTATTTGACAGAGACAGAGATAGCGAGAGCAGGAACACAAGCAGCGGGAGTGGGAGAGGGAGAAGCAGGCTTCCCCCCGAGGAGGGAGCCCGATGCGGGACTCGATCCCAGGACCCTGGGATCACGACCTGAGCCGAAGGCAGACGCTTAACGACTGAGCCACCCAGGCGCCCTATATTCCCTGTTTAGACAGCTACTATAAAACTAGAAGTTTGATTTTGTCTCGGTTAAAATGAAAGGAAAGGAGAGGAAAG
Source organism: Neomonachus schauinslandi (assembly GCF_002201575.2). NCBI lineage: Eukaryota > Metazoa > Chordata > Mammalia > Carnivora > Phocidae > Neomonachus > Neomonachus schauinslandi. The sequence goes on from NC_058413.1 coordinate 2,523,278, forward strand.
TGGGTACTAAGTCTGTTCGTGTGAATTTAAAAAATGCTGGATTGGTCTACACTGTCAGTTTCCCTGCTTTGTCCGCGGAGAGGGCCCCAGAGAAATGACACCCCCAGAACAGGGACATCTGCACCCGATCGGGGCTGCGGATACCATTCCCCAGCGAAAGGGACCAGCGCTCCTGTGTGGATGTCTGATTCTGGAATCGAAGCAGGAAATACCCAAGATGAGCCTGGGGCACCTTCAAGAGCCAGAAAGTCAGAACACGTGAAACCAGGAATCCACACTGACGGGTCTGTCAGAGTGACCAGGAGCCAGCCGACAGGATGCCTGGTGACCAGAGCTGGGACAATTAGAGCAACGAAATGCAGACTACAGAATCAGGTTGTGATCCAAGTATAAATATTCACGAGTTCCCCGATACAGATAGTGGAATAAAGAAATGAATGGGGGAGAAGATCCGAATCTCCACGTGGAGGAGTTCTGAGTGGTGTGTGGGCTGCTCAGTGACTTCCTTTCTGATGGCACAGCATACACAGCAGGGAAGAGGGTGATGGTGTGGTGGGGGCCTGACGCGCACCCCGCCCGGTGGTGCGCGTCAGGGGGACGAGTCAGGTGGGGAGCACGGGCCCGGGTGTGATAGGGTGGGGAGGGCGCTTCACCCTGGGGTCCTCCTCCCAAACCCACAGCCCAGGCTGACCGTGACGCACACACACCAGACAAACCCCAACTGAGGGGCATCCTATGGGGTGCCGACCTGTCCGCCTCGGGACTGTCTGGGTCAACAAGAACAAGGACAGTCTGAGAAGCTGTTGCAGCCGAAAGCGGCCTGAGGGGACACGATGTCTAAATGGACGGGGGGTCCTGGCACAGGAAAAGGACACTGAGGAAAAATTAAGGAAATCTGAATAAAGTAATGGACTTTGGTTAGTAATGAGTAATCATCAGTACCAGCTTATTAATTATAACAAGAGATTAATAATGTGGGAAGCGGCAGAGGAGCTATGGGAACTCTTTACGGTCTTGTCACTTTTTTTTGCAAACCTAAAACTGTTCTAAAATAGACAGCTCATTCACTTCTTAAAAAGTTTCTGGATGAGAGGTGCATCATTCTCCCGAGATGAGATTGTGGGACGTTTAGATTCTAGTGTCCACGGGGTCTACTAAAAAAAAAATGAATACAGGCTCTCATTCTGTCTGCACCAAGAGGCAGAGACAATCCACAGTTTTGTCCTGAGTGATTCAGTACCAAGTTCTTCCTCAAGGATTCAGGGTTCATTCACCATGATGATTCCTGTCTTCCATCCACAGCGCCGTGAACCCCACCATTTATTTCTTCATCGGGAGGTGGAAACCGACGGTGCCCCTCACAGGGGTCTCCAGGGAGCCCTGGGTGAGGAGGCAGAGCAGGGGAGCGGCACCCATCCCACCGAACAGAGGACAGCCCCCTGCCGGGTGGCAAGTTCCTGAGTGGGCCTGATGGTCTCCTGGCAGAAGTCACGCCTCCCGGTCAGCAAGAAGCAGCACCCCCAACCCAGTCAGGCACCTGCGGAGTAAGTCCCGTCACAGCCCCCCCTTCATATAGAAACTGAGGACAAACTGCTGGAGCAGACTTCCTGCGTGAAATGCCCATCTTTGGGTCTTTTCAGCCTATTGTCAAATTACCCTCTGGAAAGCTCGTCAAGGGGGCTGCACACTTGCCAACCGTGGAGAGTCGGTGGTTTCAATCTTTGTCTTAAAATTCTGCTCGTTTTTAGTCTTGCACAAGTAATGCTGCTAAAATTCTTCTGGGTGTAGGTTGGTCCCTTGGAAATGGGGTGTCCTGCAGCGGGGGGAATCGGAGGGAGAGATGAACCATGAGAGACTATGGACTCTGAGAAACAAACAGGGTTTTAGAGGGGAGGGGGGAGGGGGGATGGGTTAGCCTGGTGATGGGTATTGAGGAGGGCACGTACTGAATGGAGCACTGGGTGTTATACGAAAACAATGGATCGTGGATCACTACGTCAAAAACTAATGATGTAACGTATGGTGATTAACATAATAAAATTAAAAAAAAAAAGAAATGGGGTGTCCCTTGGGCTTTGCCCATTTTTCTGGCATGTTCTAGGGTCTTACTACAGTTTGCTTCCTAGACTTCTAAGGGGTTCACCCCATTGGATGCAACATGCAACGTCTTCCAAAATTCTAGTTTTGTCTAGAATTCCAGTGAAATGAATCTTTGTTGACGGAGTTCTGTCTGGAAGGACGACATGAAGCCAGTCACGGGTTTGGCTGCTTCAATAGACCCTTTGTGCAATGAGCCTTGCATCTTCCGAGGCCCCTCAAGATTGCTTTTGTTGTCGAAGCTTGCAGGACCGTCCGGCGGGGAGGAGAAAGGCACTAGGGGGTCTTGGGGCTCAGGAGTGTCCCCGGGACACAAGGAGGTCCCTGAGATTCTGAGCCAGCTCTGTGTTTGCCACGAGGCCTCATTCTCTTCTCCAAGAAACGGGCTGGGTCTTGTCTGTGACGGGTCTGAAGAGAGCCAGGATCCCTCAGAGACACACTTTTGGCTGCCAGGAAGCTGCCGGCTTCTCATTAGCTGAGCTCTGGTGACAACCCCGTTACTGGGGGTCACCGTCCCATAACGGGGGGACACTACCCTATAACTGGGAGGATACTACCCTGTAATAAGGGGGACACTATCTTATAACTGGGGGTCAGCACCCTGTAGCTGGGGGGACACTACCCTATAATGAGGCACTCTATCCTATAACTGGGGGGACGTACCCTATAACTAGGGGGACACTACCCTGTAGCTGGGGGGGCCTGACGACGTCATGTGGTATGCCTGCTCCCTCCCCAGGGAGTCAGCGAGGGCACCGTCCTGCCCGGGACACCATGGGGTGATGAGGCCTGCACTAAGGGTGTCCCCCTTGCTGTCATCTCAGGGGGTTAAATGACACGAGGGTCATTTAACCTCAGCTGCTGGACCCCACGTTCACCTCTCCTGGATCTCGTCTGTCACCACCCCCCGGGCCAAAGCTGGGGGCTGCCAACAGGGTCAGGGAGAGCTGTCTGTGGGTCCGCACCGTCGGCTCTGCCGGCAACCATCCTCGGAGGAGGGAGACCGCCCCTGGGGTCCCCAGGGCCATGTCGGCTCACAGAGCAGCTTTGACTGTTGGGTCTCTATTTCTGGATCCTCGCAGGTGGAGAACTGAATTTTCCTCCAGAGTAAACTGCTTCTTGGCTTTAGGAAAAGCACCCTGACGGTGTCTCGGAAACACCAGGAATGAGCCACGGTTCTGGGGCTGGGAAGCTAGAGATCGGGGCGCTGGCGTGCTCAGGTGAGGCCCTGGCAAGGGGCTCTCTGGGGCCTCTTTCATGAGGCCGGGAACCCTGCTTTTAGGGGTCACCTCCCCGAGGCCCCACCTCCTCACGCCATCACCTTGGGGGTTAGGATTTCGACATCTGGTTTTGGGGGGACTCAGACATTCAGACCGCAGCAATGGGCTTCTGGGTCTCTGAGGCCAAGGCTTTTTGGGAATGAGCAGTAAATGGCTTTGCTTCCCTGTGTAAAAGGCTGTCTTCAGGTTGGCTTAGGTCACGAAATAATGGGCCTCCGGGGCTGTGGGGACGAATGGTTGTTTTGCTCCTGGGTCTGCGGGGGGCCCTGGATTCCAGCAATGGACGCCACCTTATGGGGGCAGCCTTTGGGGAAGGAGAGAGATGTGTCACTCCCTCTGCTTGGGCCCACACCTTCGGCGCAGCCTGATTCGTATTTAGCGGGCCTGTTGCTGTCACTGTGGGAAGGTGAGGGAAAGGTCTACCCACAGGCTTTGCAGGCCCAGAGCCCATGGCAGTGCCCCTGGGAACGGTCGCCTCAGACAGGAAGGCTGTGTGTTGTCTGGGGACCCACCATCCACTCTCCATGCTTCTCTAACACCTCCTGGTCCTCTGTGGGGGCCCTGTGCTGTAGCTAACTGGTTCAGGGATGGGCGTATGACTCAGCAGGAAAATACACACACTAATTTCCTGCTGGATTTACACCGGGGATTTCGCAGGGCTGGGGCCGTAGCGCCCCGATGTGGAGCATGAAGGGAGCCAGCAGAGACAGAGGAGCTGAGCAGGGCAGGGGGAGGAGAGAACCAAGTTCTAAGGACATGTGCACACCCTGGATCCAGCCAGACCTGAAGCCGTCACAAGCCCTGCACTGTCCCACATGTTAACCAATAAATTCCTTTTCTTGCTTACAAGTTTCTTTCCTTGGGTAAGGCTTTTGGGCAGGGGGAGCAGCACAGACCCCAAACTGACTGTGCCCCTTCCCCAGGGATGGGGGGACTGTGAGTGTGGCCAATCCCATCTCAACTTCACTCTGCACCAGGGAGGCTGCAATCCCCTGGGGCTTAGCCCCCGAGAGAGGATCCTAGGAATTGAGGGGGGCTTAGGAGGGGATGAAAGAGGAGGCTCCTCATCCCCACCACATACACAGACTCCGCTCCCAGAAATCACATTCTCTTTATTTGAGCCTTTTTCTAAGGACCGAGAATGAACAGATCCCTGTCCCGTGACATATGAAACAAGATGTAGGCATGCTGCTCCAGGCAGGGGTGGCTGGGCCCCGCTCACGGTCACTGGTGAGGCCCACCTCACACACGGGACCCTCACGGGAGGGGCCCTCTGGGCAGGAGCTGGCGTCAGTCCACACCATCCAGGTCCTGACGGCCTCTGCTCTCGAGCTGGAGAACCTGGACGGACAAGTCACATGAATGTCTACGCTGTTGAAACACACCGGTTTGCACCGAGCAAGGGTGGTGGTCACGGGACTGGATGAACAGCCCGTGAAGCAGTCCCCATGATGCTCAAGGATGCGGGAAGGATGCAGAGCATGTGCGCTGGTCGAGTCTGGGAGGACGTGCCTCAGCACATCACGGCCGTCCCTGCTAGACGCAGAGACCACAGCAGATTGTATCTCTGCCTACGTGTGTCTTCCGAGAGGTCTACATCTGCACGGCCTCCGAACCCCACTCCTGATTTGGGGGAACCCATCGCTCAGTGCAGGTGGGGGAGCCAAGCCCTGCCTCTCACTGATTCCTCGTCTGGAGGTGGGCTGTCCTGGGCACCCTCGGAAGCCAGCAGTGTCCCTGCCCTCTGCCCACCGGATGCCCATGACACAGACCCGACCCCAGACGCCATCCCCGGGAACATCTCCAGACAAGGCCTGCTGTCCCTGGGGGTGACCCCTCCCCCGAGAACCGCGGCCCGGATGCGTAGTCTGACTGGGGGTCCATCCTCCAGATCCACGTCATCTACAGAGATGCCTCCCTCGGCCAGCAGACAGACGGAGCGTCCGTCCGTCCCGCCGTGATCGCCGGTGCAACACTGCACGCATCCCAGCTCATCACGGTCAGTGTACCGAGGGCCCCCCGCTGGCCGGCTTCCCTCCCTCGGGCGGTGACTACCTGCGCCAGGAAGGGCGGGCCCACGTGCCCTGTGCCCTGGCTCCAGCCCTTGGCCTTGGGAAGGGAAGGCGGGACTTGCTTTTTAAACTGAACTTGCTAATCCTTCCTCCGCTGTGTTATTAACTAGCAAAGGCAAGGCAAGGCCGGGAGCTTGAGAAGACGAGAGCCCGTCTGGGTCCTGGATGGTGTGGACGGGCCCCGCGTGCACACGGCTGCTCGGTGAGTAACACGGCACAAAGGGAACACACTTGGCCCTTCGCAGACACAAGGACAGCACACGCCATCGCCGCAAGCAGAAAGCTTTCTGGCCCTCGGCGGAAGCGAGCCGGTGTTTCCCCAACAGACGCCGGGCGCGGGGAAGAGCCGCCTGCGCCCCACTTACCACATCCTCTATGCACCGAAACTGCCAGGGCCAGCCGGCGCGGTACAGAAACGGCCGCAGGTCGAACCTGTTGTCGTCGGGGCTGTAGCTCTCCGCGTGGTACGCGGGCGTGAGCGTGGTCATTTTGTGTCTGTTCGCGGCGTACTTGGAGAAGAAGCGCCTCACTCCATCAGCCACCTGGTGGGCGAGGACACGCGGGGCTGAGGCCCGCATCACCCCGCGCAGTTGCCGGCCCCGCACACCCCGCGCAGTTGCCGGCCCCGCACACCCGCCTCCCCGAGGGCAGCAGCGGACGGATGTGCGCCCGGGGCGGCTGGCTGGGCCGTCCCGCGTGGGCTCCCGCCCCAGCGCCCCAGGACGTCGCGTCGGCGGACCCGAGTGGGGCGCACAGGAAGATGCACGGCGTGAGGCTTCCAGGCGGACCTGTGGGGACCACCATGTGAGCCCCAACGGGCCCGACCGCGAGCCGGACAGCGGGCAGGTGCCCCACTCGGAGGAGCCGGCGACAGAGCGCCACCGTTCCAGGCCAGGGCGCACCGACTCGCTCTCGGCAGCCAGACTATCCCCACGGGCACTGTGTCTGTGGCCGCCTCTGCCGAGCGCCACACGCGCCGTACCTGCCGCGGGGAACACACGTCTCTCCACATGGTGACGAGTTTGCAGAACATGCTATAGGGCCCGGCCTTGGTGATCTTCCGGAGCCTGCCGTAGACGGACAGCTCCGCGTACGTCATGCCCATGTCCGCCTGCGGAGAGGAAGAGGCAGCAGGCCAGCGCTGGAGGAGAGCTTGCGTCCCCAGTGCCCACGGACCTGAGACCCGGGGGGGGGGGCAGGTCCCCACGGGGCCACGAGCAGGGGCACGGGCTCGCTCCCACTCACCGCCCAGTGCCACGGAGCCGGCATTAGGAGAAAGGACCAGCCTGGTTTTGAGGGCTGTGACGGACCGAGCTCTGTCCATGCTCCAAGCCCCCAGAACCCGCAAACTGAGGGTTTATTTGGGAAAACAAAGGTCTTTGTGGATGTAAGTAAGTGAAGGATCTTGAAATGAGACGGCCCTGGATGTGGGGGCTTTTAGACGAGACAGAACAGAACGCACGGGGAGAAGCCACGTGAAGACAGGTTGGGGGGCACGGCCGAAGCCGAGGAAGCCCCAGGAGCTGGATGAAGGACCCTGCCCTGGAGCCTCCCGCCAGGAGCGTGGCCTGCAGACGACCTGATTTCGGCCTCTGGGCCTGCAGAACAGTGAGAGGGTATGGGCCTCTCGTTTAAGGCGCCGGCCTGTGGGTTTGGCTCCAGCAGCCCCAGGAGGCCGAAGCCAGGACCAAGGCCAGGCAGGGCCCCCCTGAGACTGGCCCTGCGCCCTGCGCCAGGGAGCCCGCTGTCCCTAAGGACAGACAACTCAGCACAGACACCTGGGTCACGCTGGCCACGGAACGCCCCAGCCCGGCTCGAAAGAGCCAGCCTCACACTGAGGCTCACGCAAGCCCCTCTGCATTTCTCAGTATTCGCTCTCATCCCCCCTCAACTCCCACTGTGCCCCAGAATGTACAGCCAGAGCCTGATGAGAGAGACCGACGGCGACGCTGACGTTTCGCGGCACGGCAGACAGCCTCACCTCCAACCAGGATCCGCCTATGACCAGGCCCTCCTCCCTGCTCCCCACTGCCCACCCCGGCCTTCCCTCAGGCCTCAGCTCCAATGTCACCTCCTTGGGGTGGCCTGTCCTGACCCCTATCGGAGGGACACGGTCACCTTCGGGTCACCCGGGTCAGCGTGTGCGCACTAGGAGCCACCTGGGGCCCTCGTGGTTACTTCCCGCTTGTGTGACCCGGGGACTCACACAAAAAGGGCAGGACCGGCTGGCTCACTGCTGAGCCCCAGTGCTTAGTGGATTGTGCCATGGATCTGCTTTACCGCTTTCCTCTGCGTGAGGTGAATATTTTGCAGTGCAACATTTAATTCCCTAGCTTCAAACAATAATAGTTGGAGGTTTAATACCCCACTTTCAGTAATGCACAAAACTAGACCAAAAAACCAACAAGAGGAGAGAAAACTCAAAACCTACAGACCGACTAGACCTAACCGATCTCTCTAGAACATTCCATGCACAACTGCAGAGCAAACATTCTCCTCGAGGCTCACGAAACGCTGTCCAGGACAGACCAGATGCCAGGCCATTAAACTGGCCTCCGTGAGTTTCAGAACACTGGAAAAGTCTGCTCTCCGACCATAAAGAAATAGGATTACAAATTCAGTGACAAATAGAAATCTCAGGAACTCACAAATATGTGGGAATCAAAACACACACTCTCAAGTAACCGACAGGTGAGAAAAGAAATCACGAGGAAAATTAGAACATGCCTGGAGATGCACAAAAATGAAGACATGGCATCTCTGTGTGGGGCCCAGGGGTGTGGCGGTAAGGGAGGAATTTTTTAAAAAAGAAGACCTCACTTTCCACCTTATGCCAAGCGGGGAGAAGTGCAAACTGACCCTCGAACACACGGCAGGGATGAGAAAGAGAGGACAGAAAGGAGCTGCAGAAAGTCAGGTGCTTCTAGACACGGGCAACGAGCCACCCAGAGAGGAAACTTGGAAAACAATTCCATTCACGGGACAACAAAGAAGATAACATGCTTAGAAATAAATAACGAAACAAGTGCATGCTCACACTCTGAAAGCTATAAAATACTGAAACAGTAAGAAGCCCGAAGCGAAGACGGAGACATGCCACGTCCAGGCCTCAGAATACCTCACATTCTCAGGGGGCAACATCCGCCAAATCAAGCTACGGACTCAGTGCACCTGCCGTGGAAATCCCAGCTGGTGCTGTGTGTGCGGCAGAAAATTACACCTGATCTCAAAATTCATACGGAAATTCCGAGGGCCCAGAACAGCCAAAATTACGTTGAGAGAGAGTGACGAAGTTGGAGGACTCCCACTTGCCGATATCAAAACTTCCTACCAAGCTGTGGTGACCGAGTGCGTGAAGTACCAGGACAGGGACGGACACGCAGGTCAGCAGAACAGAGTCCGGAAATGGATCCACACACTTACGGTCAACTGATTTCCACCAGGATGGCGAGACACTCCGCGGGAGAACGGTCTCTTCAACAAGACGACCAAGCGGGATCCCTTCCTCACACCACACACAAAAACTACCCCAACCAGGTTGCGGCCTTAAACGTAAGACTAAATCTACAAACTCTTGGGATGAGCACGAGTAAATCTCTGTGACCAAAGGCGCTGGTGGCAGGACGGTCAGTTGTCACAGACTCTGCAACAGCTCACGGCCACTCCAGCCTTGACCACGGAAGCTGCACACCACAGCCTACGGCCCCGGTCGGCCCTCATCGCTTGCAGGCCGGCATGGGACGCCAGGGTCAAGAGTGGTTCTTCTGAGGTCACGCCCCTGCCACCTGCAAGAGACTTGCCCCACTCACCCCTCCGCCCGGGGGTCAGCCTCAAGAAGGCCGAATCGAAACGTCAAAGGTCAGCAGCGGGACAGGCACTGAGCCCTGGGCTCCCTGGTTGCTCGGGGCAGAAAGGAGGCCGTGGAAGAGCCCGGCACGGACGTGAGGAAGCAGGGAGGTGGGGAACGGTCATAAAGCCACCAGCACTACCTCGTCTGTCTGGGACACCTGTCCATCGGTCAAGGGTTCCAGCTCTGCGGTGGCCGGTGCTGCCAGGATGCTGCGGTCAAGACACACGGAGGTCAGCCGTGGGCGCTGCTACAGAGCTCGTGAGCGTGCAGGGAAGCCCCAAACCAACTGCCCAGGCGCAACGGCCGGCCTCCAGCAACGCCCGTCGACCCCGAGCTGGGGCCGGCGGGGCTGGGCTTTCCTGGGGAGACGGACGTGGAAGTCGGGGGGCTTCGTGACCTGGGGCAGGAACTGATGGCAGGTGCTACCCCACGGGCAGGTCAGGCGTCCTTGTGGGGCCGTCCTGGGCGCCGCGGGCCACCTGGGGGTACCTACCCACTAGGTGCCGTGAGCACAGTGCTGCCATCACCAACGGGGTCTAAAGACATCGCCCCAAATCCCTGTGGGGCCCGGGGGAGCGCCAGCGTGAAGGGGGCCGCCGGGTCACGGCACCCCAGTGCCCGCTGAAGGGCGGGACCATTTCCATCAGGCAGGAGGGAGCTGTGGAAGGGGGCAATGCTGGGTGCAGCCGTGGTCTCGCGGGTGGCACTCACCCCTGCAGGGCGGGGAGCTGGAAGCGCTCCAGGCAGAACTGGATGAACATCTTCAGGTCCGTCTTGCTGATGCCGCCGATGGGGTTGATGTCTGCACTGGAGCAGTCGTACTTGGTCAGGTAGCCGAGGAGACTGTGGGGCGAGAACACGGGATTTCCACGTGGCTAACCTGAGGGGCTGCAGATCCTGCCTGGGGTCCGGGGCCCTCGTCAACACCCGGAGCCAGAGCTCGGCCAGCTGGAGGGTCTTGGAGACGCCCGGCACAGCCGGAGCCGTACGCAAAGGGGCGGAGGCGGCAGATGACCAAGGGGAGGTACTTGGCCCGAGAAGGTGTGGGAGCCGGGAGACAGACCTGGAACGCCCGGCGTCCAGCCGGGAGCGGCGAGTCTGAAGGCCAGGGCTGGCAGAACAGGGGGCTGAGGGCTAAGCCCACGGCAGCTGGGCCACCTCTCCACACCTGTGCGCTCCCCCTCCCAGACACCTCCTGCGGGGGGGCCGAAGAGTGGCCCCCAAACACACCCACATCCTCTACCCAGATCCTGTGAACATGGGACCCCAAGGGCAAATGGGGCTGCAGACGGGATTAAGTTGAAGACCTTGAGGTGAGGTTCTCATCCTGGATTGTCAGGTGGCCCTAAATGCACTCACAAGCATCCTTACAGGTCTAGGAGGAAGGTGGGGGGCAGAGCCGGAGGGCGCCGTGAGCCGGGAGGAAGGCAGAGATGCTGCCCCGCGGGCTCTGCTGGGGGAGGGAGGAGCCCCGAGCTCCAGAAGGAACCACCCTGCCGACAACTTGAGTTTAACCCAGTGAGATCCATACTGAACTGGGATCGTACAGAACGGTGAGAGGACACTGCTTGGGCCACTGACTCCCTGGTCGTTCGCTACCCACACCATCCAGGGGACGCCTTCCTCTACACCCACCTCTGGACGACAGTTCTCCGCCCACATCCCCAGGCCCCCCACCACCCCCACCCTCCCACAAGGTGATTCCCGACCCCGCCACGTGCCCCTGAGCCCCTCGGTGGTGGCCTTCCAGGGCCCAGCCTCTGCCTGTGTCGCCCGGGCCCACACTCCAACACCAGCACCAAACAGCTGCTCGCTCTGCCTGATGTCCTGCGCCCGGTCTGGCTGAAAACACACCATCCTGCGAGCACGGGGCCCCCTCCACCCGCACAACTGACCTCCTGCTGCTCGGGAGAAAGACCCAGCTCTCGTTCCTCCTCCAGACTCCTGCCACAGAGCAGGGCCTCGGGCATAAGACCCCCAGGGCACCAAACAGAAGGGCAGGCAAACCTGGTGCCGCCCTGAGCAGGGCTCCTCCCATCCACCCCAAGGTGGGCACTCCACCGGTCCCCCTCCTGTTGAAGAGGCGGCTGAGTGGGGACAGGGACTGCTGGCCAGAGGGGACGATGGGCTCCAGCCCGCTCCGAGAAGCACCGGGAGCTGACCGTGTCCGGCTGGGATGGTCCGCTAGCGGGCAGGTTCACAGGCTCCAAGAACCTGCCCCCTCCGCTCCCATGAGCACAGGTAACGCCCGACGGCCGCTGCCTTCCTGTCCTCCCTCAGCCCATGCGCCCCTGCCCCCCACGCCGAACCTCTCGGGGCCGTGTCCGCTCCCCTCCAGCTCTCTCTCGAGCTTCGCCGCCAGCTCCCTGCCCTGGCCTCTCCAGTAAAAAGCTGCCAGTCCTCCCCACACCCGAGCGACAAGCACCAGCCGCCCCAAAACAGGCCCTCTGCCTGGCTCTGGGCGCCTGTCCTCCGGGTCCCACGCGCACCGGCTGGGTGCTCTTGTTGGCAGCTTCCTCATGTTGGAATCTGGGCCCCCTGACCCACTCCCTTCTCTGTAAACATTCAGTCCCACAGGCCCAGCTGCCCTCTAGCTTTAAGTGGCATTTCGCCACCTGCAGACTTCCAGATTTGGGGGTGCGGCTCACCCCGGGACTCCAGAATCCCCGTATGACTGCCCACCACACACCTCCACGGGCGCGCCTGGAAGACGTGTCAAAGCCGACATTCCCGACACTGGACCCTGACCCTCCCACCCGCTTCCTGCGCCTCCACGTCCGGCCAAACACCAGTCCATGCTTCCGGTGGCTTGGGTCGGCCTGGGCATCCTCACCCGACGTCTGGCCCACCAGCAAATCCTGCTGGTTCTCCCTGTGATGCCAAGCACGCCTCGCCGCCCCCCAGGCCGCGTGAACTGGTTGGTGCTGAGCACCGCTCTCCTTCTGGGACTGAAAGCCCGGTCCACGCCAGGGGGACGGTGCCCGTGCGACCAGCCCCCGGAGCAACCCCTGGGCGCAGAGTCTCTGACGTGCTTCCCTGCTGTCACAGGTGTGGCCGGGGAAGGAAGCACATCAGTGACGCTTCCCTGGGAGAGGATTCTGGAAGCCTGGGCCTGGTTTTCTCCATCTGCCTTCTGCTCTGCATCCTTTGGCTGTAATCAACCACAGCCATGAGTACCTCCCGATGCTCAGTCCGTCTCCCAGCGGATCACGGGACACGGGGGTGGCCGCTCATTCCTGCAGCCTCCACTGCACCAGGACCCGGGGTCTGTGGCTTACCTGGCCTCCGCCTCGTGCTCACCCCTCCTCACCTCTCCTTGCGGCTCCTCAGCTCCCGTGTCCCTCTCTCTCTGCCACCCTCCCCCGGCTCCCATGTTCCACATGCATACGCAGCTGGACACGGCTGGCTGGAAAGCGCGACCCCACCTCCGGGGCGTCCTTAGGGCTGGCGCTGCCCGCCTGGCTCCCTGACCCGTCCCGCTTGCTCGCCACCACTCTCCTCAAATGCCCACCGCCCGCCCCGCACCCTCGCTCGGCTGGTGACTGCTTCCCGCCTCACGAGGGCAGTTGCGGCCCCGACCCTACACCTCCCCCGCCCCGCATCTGGGCCGTCTGCTCTGTGGCCTCCTGCTACTCCGTGGACACACTAGCTGGGCTCCCAGCAAAGCCGGCCCCTCCCTGGCCGCCCGCTCCCGCCTCCTCGTGACGGCATGGTAGCTGTCCACCCACGTCCCCCTTCCCCATCAGCAACTGCTAGACCTCTCTCATCAAACCTTAAGAAAACACCTTTCCCTGCCTCACTGCTCCTGCCAGCTTTCACCCTGCACCTCCCCTCTCCTGCAGGTGAAACTTCCAGAAAGAGCTGACCCGCGGTCCCCTCACCCCCCACTTTCCTTCGACCTGTCCCAGCTGGGCTCCCAGGACCTCCCTCGGACAAGACGGGGCTTTGCAGACGAGGGACAACGGCTCTCTGTCCTGGTGAGCTCTCATCACAGGACATTTGCACAGGCCATTCTCCTGGCTGCATTTGCCCTCCTCCTTTAGAAACTTTTCAGACAGGCCTTCCCTGGCCACCCTACTTACAAGCCCAAATGCCCAAACTCTCCCCGCGCCTACCCTGGTTTTCTTCGTAGACTTTCCACTTCCTACACACGTGATTAGTTTTCCTATTACCTGTCTCCCTCCACTAGAATAAAATGGGAATTACTTTGCTGTTTTATTCACGGCACCAAGAAGACTGCTTGACACGTGGCACATGTTTTATCAATTCCTTGAGGAGGGAGCAAATCAGAACGCAACGGAACCAAAGTTAAGATGAGAAGTAACGTTTAAATGAGAACCAGCACGGCAGAGACTCAGACTGGAGGCTCTACCCTGGGATGTGAGCAACGGGTAGATCGTAGACGGGGACACAGTGAGGGACACTCGTCCCAGTGGGGACAGGAAACAAAGACAACAGAGGAAGCACAACTGAAAAGTTTCTGTGGCTGTAGACAGACTTCTATGTACCCATAAGAGAGGCCTGGCAGCAAAAAGTGATGAAAACAGATGAATACGTAAATAGACGCCATAGAAAACCTTTAAGCACCTAGAAGCCCATTCCCACCCTGGAAAAAAAATCACTGTTATTTTTTGCTTAAATATTAAATCCCAGAAGACAATGGATAAGAATTATGATGAAAAATATTGCAATAAAACAATTATGGTAGCAGCACCGTATCAAAGATAAGAAATCAAACTTGTGTTTAAAAGCAAACAGAACAAAATGCACCAATATTCTCAACTACATCAGGTTCAGGATATGCACTAGCCGTCACACCCCTCCTGAAAAATCCTTTCCTTACAGAAGCACCGGGGGTAACAAAAAAAAAAAAAAGCAATGGAAATTGACAAAGTGTGCATGAGAATGGGGAGATTTTTTTACCAGCTAAAGGGTGCTAATTTCAAATCGTCATAAGTAGAAAATAGAATCCAAACGTCCAAAGTAACATTTAACAGAGAACACATTTGCAGATGTGCAAGGATGTAGAAAGATTTAAGACATTCATGATACGCCTAGAAAGATGGATGGATGGACAGATGACAGATGAGTGGACAGACTGATGGACAGATGTGTGGGTGAGTGGGACAATGGATGGATGGATGGGTGGAGGGATGCGTGGGTGGGTGGGTGGGTGGGTGGCTGGCGGGATGGATGGATGATGAATGGATGGATGGGTGGGTAGGTGAGTGGATGGACAGGTGGACAGATGGATGGATAGACTGATGCGCAGATGAATAGCTGAATAAATGACAGATACGTTCCTTGACCCCCGCTGCTAACAAGGCCCGCCAGAGAGAAACGCAGAAACCAAGGCTGGAGGCATCCTCCCAGCTTCCATTGCTCACCCTAACAGTCAGCTAAAATTTATCTAGAGAACGATAGGGAGGCTCTGAGTTTTTTCGACCAATATGAGAAAGTATTTCAAGTCCACATCAGAAATGAGGTATCTGCTTGGGAGCGAAACTGGACAGAGCAAGGACCTAGGACGCAGTGAAACTGCCCAGGAGAAAGAGATGGGTGAAGCCAAGCGAGGTGGGGTGGGGAGACAGATTCCAGACCCAGTGCAAAGGAAGAGCCCCAAGGCAGGTGCAGCTGGTCTGAGCTGGGCCGGTGGGCCGGGAGCCAGAAGGAAACAGTGTTGACCTGTCTCCACACCCGAGTCATCGGGAAGGTTTGGAGCAATGACGTCCTGTGGGTACCAGACGTGGCCTCTGCCACGGGGTGATGTGACCCCCACACTGTGTGTCTCGCAGATGCAGTGAGAACGGGTGGGGGTCTGGAAACACTGTCTCGGGGAGCACGCGCCCTTGGAGATCTGGGGTGCTCGGGAGCCAGGCACACGCACCTCTCGTCCACGTTGGCCGATCCGAGCACCAGCAGTCCACCGCGAGCGCCCCGGGCCCAGAGGCTCAGCTGAGCGAAGAGATAGGCCATGACCATCCTTAGCCGCGCCTGGGGGACACAACAGGAAATGTCACCCTGTGCTGGACATGGGAGGACACACACACACTGGCCCCCGCCCCCCGTACAGCTCCAGGGAAAGGGGCTCCAAGTAGCGTAGGAGCTTTCTAGCGTCCAGAGGAAGCAGGGTCCTCCGGGCCTGACAGCGGGCGGCACCGTATCCCAGATGGACGGACCCGGAGCCGGGGAGCCGAGAGAGCTCCGGGGCGGATGGGGCTGCAAAGAAGTCTAGGCCCCTTTTTGCACCCCCTTCACAGCCAGCGTTTCCGGAGCAGGGAAGGCCGCTGTGGCCAGAAGAAAAGGGAGAGATGGGACAGAGCGCAGCAGCTGGAGCCCAGGGTCCCTCTTCCCCTCCACCAACCAGCCGGCGTCTGGCTCCCCTGCGGCAGCCCCGGAGGTAGGGCGCGTGGAGCCACTCTGCACCCTGAAGATGCAGAACCCTCACACCTGCGTGTGCACCGCGTCTCCCCCACCACCTCTAACGCACACGCTTGTGCACTCACACAAGCTTCCACCCACGCAGCACTCTCGGACACCCCTGCGCCCTCTAGCTCTTGCACACTCACACTTGGGTGCACACGCACCCTCAGCCTTGTCCACGAGGCCCCCGGGCTCCCTGCGGCTCCCGCCCGGGGACAAGGGCCTGGCTGGGAGGCTCACCTGCACGTTCTGCAGGGCCAGGTTCTCCCTGCTGCTTCCTCCGTGAACCGCAAACAGAGGCCTTTTACCCGTCACCAGGCTGAAGATGCCCATGACGGCCTTCACCGCTGGGTCGATGTTGAGACCGACGTGGTGGCTGCCGGGGAAAGGGCAGGGCGGGTGTGCACGGGGTGTGTGCGTGCATATGCACTAAAACACACGTAACCCCGAGTTCACCATCCCAGCCGCGTGAACGCGCACGCTCGGGGCGAGCTCACGGTGCTATGCAGCTGGCATCTCTGTCCGGTTCCGGAACGCGCCTGCGCCCCAGGGAGCCCTGCGCCCGTCTGCACCCGCCCCGCTCTCTGTCCCTGTAGGGCCGCCTATCCTGGGCATTCCCGCAGGCCGTGATGCTTGGTGCCTGGCGGATTTCACCGAGCATCACATCTTCTGGGGTTGTCACGAGGTAGCAGGTGACAGAGGTCCTTCCTTTCTGAGGCTGACCGATACCCCATTCTCGGCCCAGAACTCATCTCGTCTACTCATCCGTCTGTCACCCGACAGCTTGAGCTGCTTCTGCGCTCGGGCTACTGCGTGAGCCTGGGCACAAATGTCTGTTTGAGCCCCTGTTTTCAGCTCCTTGGGGGACGCGGCCAGGAGCAGCACTGCTGGGAGGCTTTAGCTGAGCTCGGCACAGGCAACAGGCAGCTCCGCACTGTTCCCCAAGCAGCAGAAGAAACGAAGAGCCTGAATGGACCGAGGCGCCCCATCGGGAGAGAGGCCGCCCCTCCCCATTCCCCAGGTACAGGGAGCTGGCCGGGTGGGAGAGGGTAGCAGCCGGTACAGAGCCTGCACACTCCCCAGAGCTGTGAGTGGGGTCCCGGGCTCCCACACGGGGGGACCCACGAGCCCTGCTGGCAGGTGCCTGGGACA
Organism: Neomonachus schauinslandi; assembly: GCF_002201575.2. Classification (NCBI taxonomy): domain Eukaryota; kingdom Metazoa; phylum Chordata; class Mammalia; order Carnivora; family Phocidae; genus Neomonachus; species Neomonachus schauinslandi. Next base: position 2,540,152 of record NC_058413.1, read on the forward strand.
CAAGGATGATGGGAAGGAGGGGTGGCAATCAGACACAGCTAGGCTCTGGGGGGAACGGAAACAGTCTCTCTAAAACCTGGCTCACGAGAGACCGTAGCAACCTGCTCAACCCTGGACACGCATCTAAGCACGAGTGTGGGCTCGGGCGGGGCCTCGGGTGGTGCGGGTCCGGCCTCAGCAGCGCCCCCCCGTGCCGGCTGCCTCCCCTACCTTCCGATCTGGCGGGCCAGCTCCCGGGCTCTGTCACATGTCTCCTGGGACGAGTTCTCACTGGCCATGTAGCAGGTGGTCAGCACACGCCCGCAGAGCTCCCGGGGGTCCTGGGGGGTGTAGCTGAGCTGGTCCACGATGGCCCGGACGTCAGCCAGCACTTCCTGGTCTGAAAACCACCAGACGGTGGGTAGCAGGTAGTGGCCCCCGGCTGCACGCGGTGCTCAGAGCCCAGTCCCTCCCTTCGCCCGGGCAAGGTCTCCACCTACAGAGCCTTCCCCTCATGTTTCTGGCGGGCACGCTAAGGGGATGTTCGACACGGGGGAGGATCCTGACCCGGGTCTGCCTGAGCCCAAGGCCGGGGCCACACTGCCGGCGCCCAGCAGCGGGCAGAGGGCTTGATGGACACGGCCACATGGGCCTGAGCCCCAGGAAGGGGCTTTAATGGCCTGCTGTCCCCAGGTCCTGCTGGGACATCTGAGCGCATGTGCAGAGCCTCCTTCACCCACGATGGCCAGGACCCGGGGCTCTCCTCAGCCCAGTCCCCACCCCCGGAGCCTTGCTCAGACCAGCGGACGCCACATACTTCCGTGCTTCACGGCCTCGCAGACCTGGTGGCACATGGAGTAGACGAGGCAGGCAGTGGCTGCGCTGTCCACCCCGCCGCTCAGGGGCAAGAAAAACCCGGCCTGGAATGGGCCAACCAAAGGCAGGTGTGAGCAGAGCCTCAGAGAAGCAACGTGCCCCAAACTTAGCCCAGCTCCACCCACAGACGGGGGGGGAACAAAGATGCGCCACATATTTCAGACGGGTTTTCCAGAGGGAAGAGAGCCCTCCCGCTGTGAAGGGCAGTGAAGGGCATCTAGGTACCTGGGCATCTGCCCAGTACAGAGACGTCAGGTGCACGGGACCAGCAGGGGACGCCGTCTCGTCACTCTGAGTGTCATCAGACAGGGCTCCAAAGATGGAGCCAAACCTCCGTGTGTCCTTTGGCCTCTGCCTCATATAGACTAAGCTCCTGATGGAGGCAGCGTGAAGAAAAGAAAATCCCTAGGCTGCCATGGAATCAAACACAAACACTGGACATCTTACCTGTTGGCTGCGTCTCAGAAAGTCCCAGAGCCAGCACGCGGGTCCGAGGCTGGGGAGCAAGGGGACACGTGAGGCCTAGGAGCTGCTGACCTGGTCTGCAGTTTACCTGGGGGCAGGGGCCCAGGTAGGAGCAGCACCAGGGAGAACTGCCGGGGGGAGGGGCCCTCCCGATTCACCAAATCTCTGTTAAGTGCTTCATGGGAATTAATGCATTTTTGTCTCCCGACGGCCCTGGGAGGTAGGTGATTATCTTTTGGCCCCATTTTGAAGCACAAAAACTAAGACACAAAAAGGAAAGGACAGGCAGGGCCCCTGTGCCCAAGGCCCCGGCACCAGGACACGGCAGGGCTGGGCGAGGAAGCCAGGCCGACTGGCTGCGCCCCCCACGCCCTCAACCCCGATGCCGCATGGCCTCCTCCTCACTGAGCGGCCACCCCAAGCAGGTTCTGGGAACCAGCCGCCTGCACTGCTCCGGCCCCCGCCCCCCGGCACGGCGCCCCGGGACCAGCACCACCCCTCCCTCCCTGTGGGCAGGGGCCGCCCACCTGATCTCCTCTGCGGGACTGTGGTACTTCCACTCGACGGGCTCTGACGGCGGCGCCAGCAGGTCCTCGTGGCACGAGAGGGCAAAGTCCACCTTCACGCGGGGGTAGGGGCTCACCTTGCTGGCCTGCTGACGGAGATTCGCGACAACATGACGCCCCCGCGGCAGCAAGCCCGTGGGAACGGGCGTCAGAGCCACAGTGGTGCTGTCGCTCCAAGCGGGACGGCTGGAGTCGGAAAGACAGACAGGACCCAGCGTTGGAAGGCTCGGACGTGGAGGGGCCTCTGCTGTGGACGGTCTGACAGTCCCTCACAGGTGCACACACGGGGTGACCGTGTGGCCCAGCAGCCCCTCTCCCAGGTGCACGCCCAAGAGAAACCGTCTGCACAAGAACTCGCACACACGTTCGGAGAGCATCATTCATCAGACAGAAAACAGACACGGTCCACGTGTCCTCAGCAGACGCTGGATCATCACTGTGTAGCATACCCGCTCCGTGGACCGGTCTTTGGCCGTAAAAAGGCACAAAGCCCTGACAGCTGCTGGACAGGGACCCTGCGGACGTTGTGCTGAGCGACACACGTAATTTCATCTACGTGCAATGCCCACAGCCCAGAGACCGAGGGCAGGCTGGTGGCTGTGCAGGGCGGGAGGGGGCTGCAGAGCGAGGCTAGCGGCTCTGGGTTTCTTTTGTGCTGATGTGCTGACGGCTGCATGAGCCCGTGAGGGTGCCCGAAACCACCGCACCACAGTGTGGCATGGGAATAACAGCTCAATGACGCGGTCAGTAAATACAGGATTTAAGAAAAGAGTCCTCGGGGCATTGTCAGGCACCTGCGTGTGCCTCTACGAACTCACCGCCAGGTTTCGAGATGAAACCTCTGCCCTGTAGCTTCGGACGTCCTCCAGATCCAACGTCGCGGTGAGGACTTCCTGGAGAAGGGGTTTCAAAGAGAAAGCATGTTTCCTGTTTCCCCCATTTGCACGTGTGATTTGGCTGTTCTCATGGGTGTGCCAAATTGCACAGCATCTGTCACACCTTCTAAGGCAGGACTGGGGACCTGTGGGCTCCCAGGGGCCCAGGGAGAGGGCACAGCAGTGTTGTTGCTGACCCAAAGCCCTTCCCTCTCGCTGTTGCCACCAGAGCCTCCGCTGAACTCAGACACGTGGCAGCGGTGCCTCAATCGTGGCACAGGACCCGACTCTGCCAATGCACATCTGCCGCGGACTTCCGAGACAGCTTCTCCCCTCTTAAAAGGACTCTTGGGAGCAAGGGCCCCTTTTCTGCTTCACTTGTGGCTGTGTGGAGATGAGATGGCTGGAGCTGCTGCAGCCACCCTGTGACCAGGAGGAGAGGCAAGCCCAGATCCAAACCCACACAGAGGAAGGCCGGGTTGGAGCATGGCAGAGAGGTGGAGCCAGAGCCCCGGCGATCCACGCGAGGGGCCTGGAAGTGCTGCCTGTGTGATCGCGGTGACACGTCCCTGCCTTCACAACCAGATGAGACAGGAGTATTACGAGTAAAAAATACCACGAGATAGAAAAAGAATAAACTTTCGAAAAACAGCAAAAAAGAGAAGCTTCCAATTCATTTATATTATTCTATCTTCATGAAAACATACTCCCAGTCAACTGATGTCACTAGAATATCGTGTCATTGCATGCAAGTTGGGGGCAGCGGGAGCTAGTCCTGTGCACCACCGCGTGACACAGGACACTCCTGCTAACAGGCCTGTGGGCATCTGCCGCTGTCAACACCGGGCCCGACCCAGGCTGGACACTTCCACAGAGAGAGAGAAAATAGAGCTCATCTGTCCTTTGGTCCTCCTGTCATTTCCCAAAGTGATGGGCCACCAAAGCCACCGTATTTTCCATGCGACAAACCCAAGGGAAGAGTGAGGCCACAGAAACAAAACCCAAAAACTGTGGCGTGAATCTTTTCATGAGAAGAAGACCCCATTCCACTTTTCCCCAAAACGGGTTAGCATCAACATAAACGCCCGACCCAGGCATCCACAGTGCCAGGCAGCCCACGAGGTTCGGAAGACCCTGAGGAGCGCGTCCTAGGGCACGGTCAGCAGCTCTGCTGCTCTGTGCAATGGCTCCGTGCGCCTCACGAGTTCTCCTGATCATTTTGGGCGGATCACAGAGGACGTGGCAGGAGAGCACAGCCCGAGGACGGCGATGCCCTCTCTCCCTGAATGCTCGGACAAAATCAGGTAATTCCAGCCTGCGAGCCCCCTTGGGCAAACAGGTGGCAATGGTCCTCAGGTTTTCGTGTGCTTATGAATCACCTAGGTATATGCTTAAAATGCAGATCCCCAGGTAACCAACCCTGAGGCCTGGCTGGGGCCCAGAGCCTGCAGGGACCCACACGCCTGCTTCTCCTGGTGCAGGTGACCCCAGTCCACTGCCAATCACTCCTGGGCAAGGTGCCCGCGGCTCTGACATGCGGCCCAGCGTCTGGGCCACATCGACCCGGCCTGAAGACAGCTAAGCATTCCAGGACGCGGGGGCAGGGTGGCGTCAGGACGACAGCTGACACGCACATGCCTGGACACGTGGGCAAGGGCGAGTGGGTCTCAAGTGGCCTCACCGAGCTCCCCTCTGCTCCACTCCTGTGGATGAGGCCCCCCACCAAACGCCCCTCCTCGCTGCGGGGACCGGTGCCTGCTTATTCCCGAGGCGGCTCCAGCTCCACGTCCTCCCGGGGGACCCAGGGGTCCCCCACTCTATCACCACACAGCCTGCCCGCCCCCCCGCCGGCGCGGTCACTCCCAGGGATGTGCGAGCTCACTCTTACCACGTCGTCCAGGGAGAACTGGGCCCCCTGCGCAAAAATGCGGCCGTTCATCGCGATCAGGGCGCAGCCGTCATAGTAGAGCCGGTCCCCGTCACAGCCCTTCTGATTGGCCAGCAGGTAGATGCCCCCGTTCTGGAAGACGCGAGTGGCAGCGGGACGTCACCTGCCCTTCCTCGGCCCTCCCGCCACACCATAAAGAGCTCCGCTGCAGGGAAACTGCCTGCACGCGGCGGGGGCCTGGGGGTGTGAGCCCGTGGCCACTGGCGGCACGAACCGGGTACCCTGCTCCAGAGGCAGAGGTAGCAGCGCCTGCCTCCCTGGGGTGCGGCCAGGGTTAAATGAAGTCAGGCAGGTGGGGCCCCAGCAGAGGAGCCCATGCACGTTTGCTGAGCACGGGCCCCAACTACGGGCACCGATGCCCACCACGCGTCCTTGCCGCCTGGGCTCTGGGGACCCAGCCGTGTGGGATGCGGCACCAGCCCGCAACATGCACGCTCCAGCATCGTGGCCCAACGCCTACCTTGGTGGTGGCCATGGTCACCAGATCCACCCTGGCGTGTGCTTTGCGCAGCACGTGGTGGCTGCCCGAGGCGTTGGTGAAGATCTCCACGCCGTCCAGACCCATGTCCACATGTGGGCTGTGGGCAGAGGCGGCTGACAGGAAGCGACGGGCTGTGCGCCCCGCCCTCCCAGCCCTGATGCCTCCACAGCCCAAGGCCACGCCGCCAGGGCTGCCGCGCACAGGGGGCCGAGGCTGACCTTTGGGGTGTCCAGAGCTCCTCGCAGATCTCGCTCCCGATGCAGGTGTCCCAGGTGGCCAGCACTGCGTCTCCAAAGGGCACAGTCTCCTGCAGTTGGAGGACAAAGCGCACGAGATCCCTTGGCCATGCCCCGTCTGGGCTGCGTCCTGACCTCGCTGCCCTTCTCCTCCCAGCCCCAGCGTGGGAGCGTTCCCAGCCCAGGCAGCCCGGCACCAGAGGAATCTCACTAGCCGGATGCTGTGCTCTGCGTGGCTGCAGGGCTCACTGGGGCCGTGACAAACTGTCACTCTGCTCTTCAAGTTTCTGTTGGCACAAATCCCCACGGTCATCTTCGTTATTAAGAGTAAAGGGTCTCGGGGCGCCTGGGTGGCTCAGATGGTTAAGCGTCTGCCTTCGGCTCAGGTCATGATCCCAGGGTCCTGGATCGAGTCCCGCATCGGGCTCCCTGCTAAGTGGGGAGCCTGCTTCTCCCTCTGCCTCTGCCTCTCTCTCTCTCTCTCTGACTCTCATGAATAAATAAATAAAACATTTAAAAAAAAAAAAGAGTAAAGGGTCTCATTTAGCTGGCCGTCGCACTTTGCACTTTTTTGCGTCACGCACACTCTCACCAGTCTGGCCAGGTGGTCCCACCCCTGTGCCTGGAAGGACCTGAGGATCATTTAGGAAACCTGAGCAAAGTCACCCAGCTCCCGAGCGGCAGGGCCAGAGTGCAATGTCCATCAGCAAGAACCACATTCACAAGCCACGCATGGTGGGAGCTCCCGGGCAGCGGCAGAGCCACCCGGGCTGCCACACAGGTCTGAGGAGGCCCTGAGCCTACCAGGCACTGACGGTCACGCGGGCGTGGGATGCTCCGGCGGGCACGCTGACGTTTCGGCACACACCAGCCTGGTCCAACTTGGCTACCTCCCTTCATCCGAACGTTACAGAAGAGGCATCCCCTTGTTCAGCCAAGAAATAATCCCGAGGCCTGGAACACATCCTAGAACACTTGGCTCGGGCTCCCTCTGTGTGTGTGAGGTCGATGCCCTTTACTGCTGACGGCGAGAACCACAGTGTAAACCTGGCCCTGTCTTCTCTGATGCGTCCTGCCCCGGACAAGGTCACTGTTCACTGTGGCTGTGAGGATAGCCCTAACCCAGGGCCCTCGCTGGCCGCCGTGGGACTGTGGCGCCCCTGCTCCCCTGGCAAACGTGAGCACGTGGGCACGGCTGGAATCCACACAACGTGAGAAAGCTCAGAGCAACAGGCTGGTAAACCACACATCCAGAGCCGTGCTCACTGACTACCCCCGGCCTGAACTGTCCACGTGCAGCGGGTCCTGGGCTGTCCTCGCCTTGTTCCTGGACACACCCCTGAACCTTAATCCCCAGTTACCGGGGCCTTCAATCAACTACCAGGCAAAACCCTTCCAACTGCAGACTCTGTCCCGTGTCAGCCTAGCGCGTCTCCACTGGGATGGATTTCAGGACCTACTACGATCCCAGAAGAACGAAATGGGGAGCATCCTACTGTTAGGACTGTCACAGACACGTCTGTTTCAGACACAGACACGGAAACACACACACACACACACGAGTCTGTTCTGGGTCATGACGATTTCAAAGTGTGCTCACTGCTGCAGTTCATGGTCAAATGAGTTTCCAGGTCACTTCAGAGGTGACCAGACCTGGCTGAGAGTCCCTGCCCAAACCTCAGCCGTGCCCATCCCTGACTGTCCGCGCAGAAGGCGCCGAGCCCAAGCTGGCCTCTGGGAGGGCCTTGCTCACGAATCAAAGCTCGTACCAGAGACACAGTCCGGCTCCCGAGCAGAGGTAGCCTCCATCTGGGGGTAGGGCGGCCACTGTCCTCCAGGGAAAAGGCAGAGGAAACCACTGATGACCAAGAGGAAAAGGAGCCAGAACCTGGTGGGAATCAGGGGAGAGGGACCCCTGCTCCAGCTCAGGTCCGTCCCTAAGGTCTAGCTGAATCCCTGCGAACCCCTCCACTGGAGACTCCGTAAATCGCCATGAACTACCTGGAGTGTAGTCATTAGGGGTACAGAGAACTCGGGGTTGTGGGCTCAACGGTGTCCCGCTCAGATTCCTATGTTGGAGCCCTGACTCCCAGCACCTCAGAACCTGACCGTATCTGGAGCTGGGGCCTTTACAGAGGTGATCGAGGTAACACGGGGTCACCGGGATGGGCCCCGATCCCATATGACCGGGGTCCTTACAAGAAAAGGACATCAGGACATAGACCTGCATGGAGGGACGACCCTGTGAGGACACAGGGAGAGCACGGCCGTCCACACACAAGGAGAGAGGCCTCAGGAGGACCCCGCCCTGCCCGCGCCTGCATCTCGGGCATCGGCCTCTGGGACTGAAAGTTATCTGTTATTCAATAACATCCCCTCCATCTGAGGTGCTTTTTTATGGCAGCCTGAGCAAATTAATACACCTGGCAACCAGCATGGGAACTCAGGCAGAAACTAGAGAAGTCAGGGCCCCCCTAGAGCACCCCTCTGTGCCCCGGCTTCCAACCACCTGTGGGAAATGGATAGGGCAGGGTTCCAGCTGTCACCCCAGCAGCTTCCCGTAGGAAGAGGGTGGACGCGGCCCCCAGATCAGGCTGGACGATCACAGCTCTGAAGGCCGGGCCAGCCAGGTCCAAAAGACACGACAGATGTCCAATGCTGGTTCTTCACAGACTCAATAGGCAGCCACGTAAAGTCTTCCTAAAGTTTTGTAACTAGAACCTCTCCCCCTGCCCAAACTTGGCTTCTTGGGTGGTCCCATGGCCCAGGCAGCAGTCCCAGCAAGAAAGAGCCCGCTGGGTTGCCTGGGTGGGTCAGTCGTTGAGCGTCTGCCTTCGGCTCAGGTCATGATCCCGGGGTCCTGAGATCGAGCCCCACATCGGGTTCCCTGCTCAGCAGGAAGCCTGCTTCTCCCTCTCCCACTCCCCCTGCTTGTGTTCCCTCTCTCGCTGTGTCTCTCTGTCAAATAAATAAAATCTTTAAAAAAAAAAAAAAGAGCGAGCCTGCTAAGGTGGGGTGGGGACCCCTCCCCCAGCTCCCCGGGGTACCCCAGCAGGTGAGCCGGAGGAGAGGGGGAGGCACGAACAGGCAGAGCATCACTGACGTAAGAGAAAGGGGGCGCCCAGCACGCCCCAGGGTTCCAGCCTCCCTACTTGCACAGGAATCTCTCCCCTTGTTTGGTTTTATTCCTTCACCAGTCAGGGCGGGTTCTGGGGCCTTGACCCGAAGAGTCCTGCCCCACGTGGTGCACTGTTAGCCTAGAACAGTGACATGTGGCTGGAAAATGAGATCTACTCCCAGACACTCACCTGCTTTGTCACGTCCTGTATCATCCGGGGGAGAAAATACTCCTCTGTTTGCCTGGGGAGGGAAACACCACAGACTTGAAGATGAGCATCTCGGAAAGCAGGACAGATGGCATCCCAATGTGAGCAAATGCCAACCCGGGAGCTTCGAACCCACGAATAGGCAGAGGGCTGTCAGCTGCTCACACGTGCCTCAACTATCCCCTTCAGAGAAAGGGAAGCATGTAGGGTGAACAGAGAAAGCTCCGGTGCGCTTTCCTCGCGGACACCATGGCACCCAGGGGGCTCCGACCGACTCAGCTTCCCACGCCTTGCTGTCCAGCACTCCTGAGACACGTCCCAGGCATTCTCTCCAGGGTGGTCACGTCGCCCCAGGGAGAAATCCAGCTGGAACTCCTGATCAAAGTTTCTGAGTCCGAAAGATCACATTGCATTAACCCGATGCACAACTGCAAACCCATGTTATCACCCAGATGACAGAATTAGTCTCCCAACGGTACAAGACAGACGGAGTCTGATACACACTTCTGTACAAGGCCTCCCAGGGGGCTGCACGGATGGCTAGAATGTAAGAAATACACGGTTCACAGATCCGACCTCAAATAGGCTGTTACAAGATGCACCACTAAGACCTTCAATTACGTATATTTCTTTTTTCTTTCTGAGAAATTCACAAGAACCTTCCAGAATGACTTTAGCAGCTTTTACTTGAGTAAATCGTTAAACGCTCGGAAATTGGAGGGTGCTGCCTTCTCTCCTCTGCTAAGGACGGGGACGGGGACACTCGACCCTGCTGACCTCCGAGCCGCCCTGCCATCCCAGTGAGCTCTCTATCCACCATGGGCAGGTTTGCTCTCGTCACTGTGTCAAAATTCTCTTTAAAGGGAAGAACCGCCCCCACCCCAAGGTTTCTCCTTTCCTCTCCTTCCCCTCCACCCCCACCAAGACCCACTGAGTACCATACCAAAGCAACACCACCAGGAGATGGTATGTGCTCCCCTCCATGTCCACTCTCTGCTCCAAGGCCAGCAAGCACCTCATACGTGGCCGGTGAGCTTCTCCAGGGTCCATAAAGAGCCAAAATATCATGAGTAGAAGTCCCGCACTGTAGCCTGTCATCCAAAGCCTGGCTCAGGCTGGTCCAACCTCCTCCCATGGTCCCCACACCTGACTCCTCTGCATGGCCTAAGCCTTTCTCTAGCTGGATGCCCTTTCTTCCCAGCCAACATCCTCTGGAAAAAACCTAGCTGCAGATTCCTGCCAAGAAACCAGTTTTGGCCATGCTGATTACATGCCTTCTCCACCCCCAAGGAGCTACAAGAGCCCCTGTGATCCCTGTCTCGCTGTGCTTAAATCTGGGGGTACATCTAAGAACATAAGGAAAATGAGCAGATTCTTTTTTTTTTTTTTTAAGATTTTATTTATTTGACAGAGAGAGACACAGCGAGAGAGGGAACACAAGCAGGGGGAGTGGGAGAGGGAGAAGCAGGCTTCCCGCTGAGCAGGGAGCCCGATATGGGGCTCGATCCCAGGACCCTGGGGTCATGACCTGAGCCGAAGGCAGACGCTTAACGACTGAGTCACCCAGGTGTCCCAAATGAGCAGATTCTTAAGCTTCCTGCAGTCAAGAGCCAGGATATTTTTTTCTGTTTTCTTAAGAGGCCTGAACCTGTCATGCGGTCATTACTAAGGTGGGGACAAAGTAACATGCCCAGTTATGGAAACCATACTGGCACAGCGCCCAGAGGGTAAAAATTTCTCGTTTCCACGATGCCTAAGTGTGAGCCGGCTGCTCCAGCTCGGTGCCTGCCACTCCAGCTCGGTGCCTGCCACCACCCCCTCCACAGGCACAATCATGCCAGCGACTGTCTGAAGGAGCCACCATGAGGCCCACACACCCACACGACAGAGACGAGAGATCCTAGACGCCCAGGAAATTCAGAGACAACATGCCCAGTAAAAGATCTCAAAGAAGAGATGATCAGACAGTGGAAAAAGAAAAAGGGAGCCTGCACATAGTGAAAAGGATCTGAAAAACTGCAAACATGCACAGATCTGAAGAACAGAGCCTCCCGTGAGCACGGCACAGAGGACAGATTTAGGGGAATGAACCCCAAGAGAAAATACAGGTACGTGGGTAGAGAGCCGACGAAAGACCAGGACCCGCGATGCCCGACAGCAAAGGCTCCTAGACAAGAAGAACAAAGAACAAAAGCCTCTGAAAATGGGAAATAAGAACATGTTCCCAAAATTAAAGTCCCGACAGTAGGAGCACCTGGGTGGCTCAGCTGGTTAAGCGTCTGCCTTTGGCTCAGGTCATGACCCCAGGGTCCTAGGATCGAGCCCCGCATCAGCTCCCTGCTCAGCAGGGAGTCTGCTTCTCCCCCTGCCCCTCCCCCTGCTCATGCACTCTTGCTCTCTCTCAAATGAATAAATAAATAAGTCTTCAAAAAAATTAAAGTCCTGATGGTCAGGTCAAAACCACTGGGCACACATGGTTAGGACAGCAGAGGCCCAGCACGGACGAAGCTCTGTCCATGGAGGAACGGCCCCGCCGACAGCTTCACACCCTTACGGCCGGCGGTCGGTGCACCTGCTCTCGGCCTCGATGTGACTCACACTGTCCCCACTCTGTCCACACCCTGCCGCTCGCTGTGGACGTCCCGCCTCACCCCTGCCTCATCCCTGTGAATAATACTCAGTTTCTCTGAGTATTTTTTCTGTTTTTTACTGATTCAGGAGTCCTTTAAATCCCTGAGCAACAACCTTTGGGCATTCGACAAATATTTGCTGGGTCCCCACCACCTGCCAGCACTCTTCTCAGAACTAAGGAAACCACAAGGACATGGATGCCATGTTAACACCTGCCATGCGCTGTGCTCAGTGCTTTACACACAGACTCTGTCATCCCCACAACCACAGCCCTACGGGATCACTGCCGTGACTGTCCCCAAGGCAGAGAGAGATCGGGTCGCTCTGCTGGTCCGAAGTGGCCCAGCTGAGTGGCAGAGGCAGGTTCGACCTCCCAACTCCAGAGACACCTGCTCTGTAAGGGCTGCAAACTAACCCCTGTGTGGTTCAGTCAAGGAGGGCGCTCAAATAAAGTGCTTTACATAAGAAAGCATGAGAAAACGAGAAAGAGCTCTCAAAATGAAAAATAAGATAGCTAAATTTAAATTTCAGTAGAGCAGAGAGTAAGATGATGGAATCTTCTAGAATGTGGGAAAGAAAAGATAAGATGACTAGAGGAAACGGTCCAGGAAATCGAATCCCCAAGCAAGAGGTGTTCCAGAAACAGAAAAGAGAACAGAAACTTGCCCAGAAAGGACAGGAGAACCTTTCCCAAGACTAAGGGACCAGGGTCTCCGGGTCACAGGGCCACAAGAGGGCTTCACACAAGGGCCCAAAGACCCACACCAAGGCCCATATAACAAAATTTTAAAAGACCAAAGATAACAAGAAGCTTCTCCATGTGCCCAGGAGAAAAGAAAATAATCACGTGAGAGCTAAAAAGACACTGAGTAGCACCAGACTTCTCCCCAGCAAGAGCACAAGCCAAAGGCAATCCTACACACAATACATTGAAAACTATGCAGAAAAGTTATTTTTAACCTAGGATTTTTTTTTTTTTAATTCTGCAAAACTATTCATCACATGTAAGAGTCCAATAAAGACATCTGTACGCAGGCATGATGTTAAAAAATTCACCTTTGGTGGATCGTTGCTTAGAAAGTATGATATCATGATTTATCTTAAGAAATATATTTGGTCTTCCTGGCACTGAGCTCCTAAAGCCCTTGGATTTCTGGAGATAAGAGCCGTACAGGTGTTTTTACATTAATGGTGTCAGTGGGAAAGGCCCTCTGGTTGCCAGGGGAGCCAAGCCAGGGATCAGGTAGTTGGAGCTTTTGGACCCACCTCCAGACCTGGGGAGGGAGCCAGACTGGGGGTTGAGTTCAGTGGCCAAAGGCCAATGATTTCATGAATCATGCCTTGTAATGAAGCCTCCAGAAAACTTCAAAGAATGAGGTTTGGGGAGTTCTTGGGTTGGCGACCGCGTGGAGATCCGGGGAGAACAGTACACCCCCAGAGCCCGCCCCGTGCATCTCTCCCACTTGGTTGTCCTGATTATATCCTCTTAGAGTAAACCGTGATCTAGAAGTCAACCTCGGAGGGGGTGGTAGGAACCTCTGGAATATACTAGAAGCCACATGCCAGCAAATGAGCAACTCGTCAGAGACAGTGATGCAAGGGGCTGGTCAGCCCAGGACGGCGAGAAGTCCCACAGAACTGTGCAGGAAGGGGGTGGCGAAAGTACAGAAAACCCTGAAGTTTTCCTACATACAACTATGCAGCGTCTGAAGATACAATGTTGGAAGCTGCACCTGCCACAGCCACAGTACCACATAAACGCCAGGAACCCCCGCGAGAACAGCGGACAGGTTTCTCACCCAGGGGTGACCATGCCCCCAGGGGACATTTGCCAAAGTCAGGAGACATCCAAGGCTGTCACAAACAGACTATCCATGGGGGAGGCCAGGGAGGCTGCCGCACCCCTTGCCATGCAGAGGACGGCCCGAGGCCGCGGTGGACACCCCGGCGTACAGGATGACTCCGGACATGAGACGTCCGATGGGCCACGGTCGATGAGCTTTCTGTAATCAATCGGCCGTACTGTAACCAGCAGCCTCAAGACAGCTGTACCTAAAATGGCAGGAACTTGCCCCCAAATTCTCTCGTATCTCCCCCAGGATGCGGACCACGACTCTGCCCAGGGAAGACATGAAACAAGCATCCACAGAGTGGCCACAACCTGTGCTTCCCTGCTCGGGGCACCGGGGACTCACCGGTTCCGTGACCACGGGGTGAACCAGCGCAGTTCCCGGTAGTTGCCTTCGTTGGCCAAGGCCATTTTGGGTCTGATGAGCAGGATTCTCCTACAGGGAGGAAAACAGGACGGCTCTTGAGATGAACACCCGTTAACAAGGGGCGGCCCACAGGTCCACCTTCCCCTGACGGTGGACGATGACTGAGCCGCCAAGACCCAGCAGGTGTGCTAAGCTGTGCGGGCAGCTGACGTCCGGGGTCCGCCAAGACAGCAGGACACACCACCCTCTGTCGAATGGCAGAAGCCCCACCCTGCGGTCTCTCTCCTTCTAATACCCGAAGGTGAGCGTGGTGGGCAGAGGCCAGGAGAAGCAGTGACGCCTGGGTCACCTGCCCGTATGTTGGCCCTCCCTAAGGACCAGACAGTGCCGGAAGCTGCCTCTTAGCACATGGCTCCCAGGGAGCATGCGGTTCCCAGGGCGCATGGGTTCCAGCGACCATGCAGTTCCCAGAGAGCATGCCGCAGGGCAGCAGAGCCTGGGGGAGGCGGCGCGCGGGGCACTCTCTCCCGGCCGCCACCTACCTGTTGAGAAATATCACCCTGCAGTTGTAGCGGACATTCCGGTGCATGACAGGCCTGCGGAGAGAGGGGGCACACACGTGTCTGCAAACAGCAAAATCCTATGTCCGTTTTAGTACGAAGCCTCCTCGAGCCCTGGAGGAGAAGCAGAAGGCTCCCCAGTAGCTTTCTCAGAGGGTTTCTGCCCTGAGATAGGCTCTAAAGCGGGAGAGACTCTTCCAGTGGAGCGTAATCATTCCCTCTCAGGGCTCTTCCTCTCTCCTGGAACATTCTCAGACCTTCCAGTGGCTGCCCCCCCCATCTGCACGCAGCCCTGTCACCGTGTCACCTCTCCGTCCCCTACTGGCCTTAAGCACCAGCCCCTGCGCCTTCCTGGTTCTCCTTCAGAGCACCTCCTGACCTGTGGCCTGCGCCCCTTCCATTTGCCCACCACTCTGTCTGGACCCCTCCCACAGATATTGTGCTTCACATCTCCCCCCTCGTGTCCTCCCCCTCTGCAGGAAGCGGGGCACTCTGCTAGGGGGAAGCTGGCCAGGTATCAAGGACATCATGATATTATTATTGTTTTGTTTAGAAGCTTATAGGTCCAGATAAATGTTAGATGTGAAAAGAAAATATCTTTATAAATATGAGTCTTAATATCTTAAGAGTAAAAAGTATAAAAATAAAAATAGGATTATAGAGTGCTTGGGTGGCTGAATCGGTTGAGCGTCTGATGCTTGATTTCGGCTTGGGTCATGATCTTGGGGTTGTGAAATCGGGCCCCACGCCTGACTCCCAGCTCAGCGAGGCATCTGCTTCTCTCCCTGTCCCTCTGCCCCTCCTCCTTCTCCCTCTCTCAAATAAATAAATAAATCTTCTTAAAAAGTAGGATTATAAACTCTAAGCCAAGAGAAGAAAGTGGAGCACAGAAAAGCACCAAAGACAAGGGAAACCCAGAGGGAGACAACAGGGCCCGAGCAGGACTATGCCCCTGTGACAGCTGAATCAGGAAGCGCAGGGACGTCCACGTCCTAATTCCTGGAGCCCCAGGAATTGTAATGTAAGCCCCCTCACATGACGACAGGGGCTTTGCACACCCTGAGATGGGGAGATTATCCTGGACTACCTGGGCCGCCCAACGTAGTCACCAGGTCCTTACACGAGGGAGGCGGGGGTCAGAGCGGGAGCAGAGGTATGGGAGACCACTGCTGGCTCTGAAGGTGGACCAGGGGTCCTGAGGGATGCAGGGGCCTCGCCAAGCAGGACTGCCCCCCCCAAGAGCCTCCTTCAGCCTGGCTGAACCATTTTTCAGACTTCTGATGTCCACAAACATAAGACAAAAAACTTGTGTTGCTTTTGTGTTTTACGTTTGCGGTCATTTGTCACAGCAGCGATAGGAAACATCCAGAATCATGATAAACGTGAACAAACTGGGTTAAAAATCCTGTCTGTGACCTGTACCTCTGAAACAAATAATACATTATATGTTAAAAAAAAAAATAGCAGGAGGGGAAGAATGAAGGGGGAGAAATCGGAGGGAGAGACGAACCATGAGAGATGGACTCTGAGAAACAAACTGAGGGTTCTAGAGGGGAGGGGGGTGGGGGGGTGGGTTAGCCCGGTGATGGGTATTGAGGAGGGCACGTTCTGCATGGAGCACTGGGTGTTAAGCACAAACAATGAATCATGGAACACTACATCTAAAACTAATGACGTAATGTATGGGGATTAACATAACATAATAAAATCGAAAAAAAGAAGAAGAAGAAAAAAAAAACCCGTCTGTGAGCTGCTGAAAGGAGGCCCCAGTAAACACGGGTCACAGGAGGTGGAAGGAAGTGGTGGGCACACGCAAGGCTGCGCTAAGAGGAAAGCAAACAGGGCTCTGCTTCCGTCAGGCAGAACCGACCTGAAGATTTAAACAGGAAGGACACACGAGCCCACTGAGGGGCTCTGGCTTTGCAAGGACGGCACACACAGTAGCGGAATCCCACCCGTACGACCTGCGCCTGGGAACCTGCGCGGTACGTGCCCGCGCCATACGGAACCTGCCCCCTACGTACGCGTACCGTATACACCTGCTCCTCTGGACCCCACCCCTACGTACCCACGCCATATACAACTGCACCATCCGGAACCATATGGCCTGCGTGTTGATGTGGAGTGATGTGGCCTCATCCCAAGACTTACCATTAAGTGAAGAAAGTTCCATATGTGTGACGGGGTGAACACCATGCTCCCACGGTGCACAGTGTGCTCCCACACGGGCAGGAGCTTCTCGGGGAACCTGTAAAAGCTGCTTCCTAGAGCTGCCTCCGTTGGGGGACCTAGGGGTCTACAGGCTGGGGGGCGTACAAAACCCGCTTTGCAACATAAGGCCTTTTGTATCTTTGAAGTGTGCAGATCCCGAATCCCTGAAGGTAGGCCAGCTCGCACCCTGAACCTCCCTTGTTTTCTGAGCTTGCCTTCCCAGATGTGCGTGTTAGCACTTACAGTCCCACGTCGCAGATGATATCCTGAGTGACCGGAGAGTCCAGAAGGGCGGCCAGGACTTGGAGTGAATGCAAGAGGGTGTCTGACTCGTAGTAATGATCCCAACACCCGTAGCCACTGCAGAGGAAGGGAGCAGGCAGGTGAGCCCTGGAGATGCACTGGGGGAGTGGGGAGGGGTGGCAGGGGCCCACGGGCCAATGGGGTCGGAACATGCAGGGGTGCAACCAGCGATTCCACTGTGCAACCGGAGTTAGGATCACTGCTACAAAAGAGGATGCATTTCCCCAAAAATGAAAAAACCTCTGGCCCCAGGCTCTTTTTTCCTAGCTTTAAGTTAGGCTAGGAAGCCTAACTTGTGTCAACATGTCTGCCTGTGGATGTTTTTTTAACTTTTAATGCAGCCAAAATCACATTGATCTACAAAGCCGAACCCACAGGAACACGTTCCTCAGACAAGGAAGATCATTAATATCATTCTATTATCACTCACAGAGTGACTCCTAGTTCTTGCTATGGTTTGTGCTGGTAGCAGGCTGGATGGTGTCCCCCAAAAAGCTGTGTCCACCTCCTAACCTCCGCAGCCCGTGAATGTGACCGTACTGGGGAAAGGGTCTTTACAGAGGTTATTAAGGATCTAAAGATGAGATGAGCCTGAATGACCTAGGCAGGTGCTGAATCGAACAGGAGGAGGAGAAGACATGGAGCGGAGCGGTGTGAAGACAGAGATAGGCGGGACGCCACAGGACAAGGGGTGGGAGCGGAAGCTGGAGGAGGCAGGAAAGATCCTCCCCTGGAGCTTTTGGAGGAAGCTTCTGGCCTCCGGAACTGTGAGAGAGTCAGTTCCAGCTGTTTGAGGCCACCCAGCTTGTCGATCCTGTAACTAACATCCTCCGCCTTATAAAATGACGGGTCCAGATTTGGGGGCCAGGTGTGGGGAGAGCACAGGACAAAGAAAGGAGTAAGGACCTAACCTGGAGGTGTCTGGACAGCGATTATGCCAGGGGGACTGGGCTGCTGAGGGCAACCCTGCAGTGGGAAGAACAGACAAAATACAAACACTGAGCCAGGACCTCAGGGGTAGAGATCATTTACACACCCCGGGACCCCAGGGGCAGAGGAGTGTCTTGAAGAGCAGGTTAAGTGAGGGTGCAAATGCTCTTGGCTACCACGGGAGACACAGCCCGAGCTGAAGTTGAGATTCCAAAGACAGAAGTCCAGCTCTCGAGGAAAAGGACAGGAGTGGCCTCAAGGGCGAATACAAAGACACCTGGGAGGTGAGACTTTCTGTTTACACAAAGCCCAGAATCCAAGGCAGGGACATGGCCTGAGGAGGAACTTCTGATCCCACAAATGGCCAGGACCTGTAAACACGTGGGAACCCAGAGGGCAGCTGACATCTGTCACAAAAGAACCGTAGCTCATAAGACACTTGCACGCAGTGACCACTTGCTTATTTCTGAATAAGGGACAAGGAGGAACTGGCTTCCCGATCACTTCGAACAGGCAGAGTGGAAGTGATCACTCACACTCACTTGTGGAGAGATGCCGAGACCAGTAAGTGAAACGTGCTTGTGACCAAACATGAGAGGGAGGGCCTGGGGAGGGTGGTGGCCAGCAGAAGCGGCTTGGACATCAGTCCAACTGCCGAGTCCTTGCTCCTCTAGTGACCCGACATGGGGCTCCAGGCCGGCCCAGCCTGGCTGGGCACTCTTGCTCAGAGGCATCAAGCAGGCCCACTCGCGGGCTTTGGATGCCCCTCAACAGGCCCGCCCATCTGCACCTCTCCATACCCACCCCCCTTCCCAGCGTTTCTGCTGCGGGGAGCTGATGCGGATCCCTCCACCTGCCTGCCCTGTGGGGTCTGTGTGTTCTGCTCTCACCATATTTCCAGTTCTGGTCCCAGCCTGTATCTTGCTCCTTTGCGTTTGGCAATTTCAATACCTGAGAGAGAGAGAGAGGGGAACAATTTCAGCACCTACAACATGGTCAGAGGCAGATAAAACACTGCTGTAATAGGCGTGATAAAAAGCCAAACCACAAACAAAAGCACTCAGTGATCTCCCTGACCCCATGCAGCCAAGGACAGGCTCTCTCACAGACCCTGCTTACACCGCAGGGAAATAAGACACAGGGCCTGCAGGGCTGACCTTAGCACCTGGGAGGAAGCAGCCACACCCTGGTAGTTCATTAACGGGCAGATATGGAAGACCGTGTGCAGGGAGAGGGCAGGACTCGAAGGACCACAGCCTTCAGCAGCACTGGCAACCTCTGGTTTGGGGCAGCGGGGCCCAACGTGCACCTGCGGAGGAGAGGCCACCTGAACAGAGACCCAGCTCTGGCCACCGACCGCCTCGCTCCAATTAGATATGCTCTGCACTCTGATAAGATGAAAGCAGATTGAGGTTGAAAAAAAGAGGCTGAAGGTCTGGGGCACATGGCTGAAAAGATGCCCTCTCTAGCATCCTCCTGTTCTTACTGCAAACACTCTTGCAGGGAGCAGCTCAGAACAAGACGGCCTGGGGTGAGCACACCTGCAGGGTTGCCCAGGACAGCCCCACTCTAGCTATAGGTCTGAGTAATTGGACCTTTCATGCTCACAGATGGGCTGGTGCCAAGGCTCACTATATGGGCCCCCCCCCCCCCACAACAACCACACCCTAGTCTCTAAGATTGCAGGCTCACCCCTTACTCTGCTTCCCTCTAGGGGCTGGCTTCTCCCAAAGTCTACCCATCAGGACAGTCTCCAGGCACCAGACACAGTAACAGCACTCCCGTCTGTCTTAAAGTCTGACTTGCTTCAAGCTCATGTGCTCCTTGCTTGCTGACCTAAGTCCCTGGGTCTGTAACAGAACTAACCTACTCTCCTTGAGATTTGCAGACCACTGCGCTCACGGAGTGAAGGACCTGACTCTTCCAGATGATGAGCCCTGACAGCATTCGAGAACAGCTGAGGGGGCGGGATGCTAGCGAGTCTGTTCAGGGTCATGTCCACATCTAACTGCCATCTGGGCACCTGCTTCTCCTGCATGCAGCCCCCCTCCCTCTTCCTGCACCATCCCCTTTGAAACCCTCGGGCTCCCCCTGGATGGGAAAGATGGACTTTGACACGTTAGTTCAACATCTTCCCAGGTTGCCTGGTTCCTGAATAAAGCAAGTTTTTCTTTACTCCCCATCACTTGTGTTGATGGCAAGCTGCCGAAACTGAGTTAGGAACCAGTTCTCTGTCTGGTAACAAGACCACCTTTCGTGGGACACTTCTTCACAACATCTTCGCTGGTGGTTGACCACCCTCTTCCCTTAAATGCCTCTAAACATGGACAACTCAGCCCCTCTCAGGCATCTCAGCCCTAGCTAAGCCACACTGGATCCCGGAGGTATCTGAGGACAGGTAAGCCTCAGTCTCTCATCTCCATCTCTGCTTCTGCAGCCACGCTTTTCCTACCACGAGTGTATACCATGGGTACCCCCAGGAACGGTAAACCACCCCCAATTCGGGGGGGGCCTGGGCACTTATGGGGGCATCATTATGCATCATCTTATCTGTCCCCCCCATTCGGGGGGGCCTGGGCACCTACGGGGGGTCATTATGCATCATCTTATCT
>NC_058413.1:2560376-2564096 GCF_002201575.2 Neomonachus schauinslandi
GCCTGGGCACCTACGGGGGGTCATTATGCATCATCTTATCTGTCCCCAAGCCCAGGGCTGCGACTTTGCACAGACCAAGGTTGTGTGTGCCTCACAAGCAAGCAGGTCCGGCAGGCCTGGACCTTCGCCAACCCCCACCCCATAACCCTGCCACTCCGGCCCCACCTCCCCCACCCCGTCCCCCTCGGAGCCCCGCTCCCCCCCCACCCCGACCTCCACACACCCAGTCCCACCAGCCTGTCCTACCCTGTCCTCCCACTCCCCTCACCCCCCGCCCCGAGACTCACTCTTTAAAATCCTCTGCAAATTACCCTCGAAGTCCAGGGCCCATTGGTTGAGCGCGCAGGTGGCCACGGTCACCTTCCGGCCCATCCTGGCCGCACTGGCCTGGCCTCTTCCGGGTCGTCCCGCGGGGTCTGGCCGGGCTTGGACAGCAGAGCCGCGGCGACAGGCCCCGCCCACGCCCCGCCCACGCCCTGCCCGCGGAGTCGCGGCCCCCCTGCGCAGGAAGGAGGCGCGTCGCTCCGCCCCACCGCGAATCCCGGACGAGTTCCTGCAGTCCTGCGAGCCACCGCAGGGGCCGGTGGCCGGCCCCCGGAGCGAGCGCAGCTGCGCTATTTTATTCCACACCTCCCCACAGACTGCACCCAATCTGCTTCTTCAACTTGGCTCTTTCCCCTCGTAATGTTAGATACGTCGTTTTCATTCTTCTTCTGCACTTGGGTGCTGCGGGGGCTCTCCCTTCAGTGCCGGAGGGCGTGCTCAGCGCTGCGCCCGCACGCGCGCACGCGCTGGCTCTGTTTTCCTTTCCAAGAGCGGGCCTCTGTGCGGCCGCGCCTCGTTTCCCTAGGCCTACAGGTCCCGCAGCCTGGCGGGGTGCAGTTATGCTCTTGCCACATTTCTTACCCGGAGCGCTCGTAACGATCTACTGCGGCAGGCTTTCGCTTTTTCTTAACACAGCTCATTCTTTCGTCCATTTAGGTAGGGTAGGAATCCAATTTTTTCCCGTATGAATAAGTAACTCTCACTGTCATTGAACAGTCCGTCTTTTTCTCCCGACTTGCGATGCTGCTTTTGTCATACACGTTTTCACATTTAAAATACTTTTTCCCCATCTCTAAAGTAATGCTTGTTCATGATGGACAATTGGAAGAAGGAAAGGGAGGGGGAGGGGAGGGGAGGGGAGGGGAGGAAGGCTGGGCAGTGCTCTAGATTAAGGCTAAGGAGCCGTGACACCTGACGCACAGAGTGGTTTCCCGATTGGATCCTGACTTTTAATAAACAGCTATAAAGGACATGAATGGGACGATGGGGGAAAACTGAATATGAACAATATATTAGATAATAGCATTGGGTTGATACAAAATTTCCAAAGTGTAATGTATTTCATTTGGGTAATGTAAGAGATGGTTGCTGAAGTATTTAGGAAGAAGACATCACCTGCGGCTAATTAATGGTTCAGGGGAAAAAAGTGGGGGATGGATACAGAGAGAGAGAGGGAGGGAAGGAAATTAAATGTGGGAAACTGTTAGCAGCTGCTGAATCTAGGTATATGGGTGCTCACTTTAGTATATATTCAACTGGTTTGTGTGTTTGACATTTTTCAAAATAAAAAACTGCAGAAAAAACGTATCTCTGTGAGGGACACAGAGCTGTGCCAATCGGATCCCTATGCAAACAAGACCTTTGTCCCAAATGTTGGGAGTGGGGCCAGCAGACACCTTCAATTGCCCACCCCTCCAGGGACTGCTTGGGTTGTACAGCTGCCCTGCCCAATGTCATGGCCTTGCAAGGGTGGCCCTGTCTAGTAGCTGATCTCCGGAGGCAGGAGTATGTATGTGGCTTGGGCATTCCTGCCAAGCGGGACAACTGTCGTGGTTTCTTATCTGCCCCATGCTGTTGGCCCCAGCCGGGCTTGCATGGCAGTTCAACTTCTCTTTCTTTCCAGCGCTGCTGCTTCTTTCCCCTCTCATCTCTGCACAGGTGTGATCCTGACCCGAAACTCCATCTCCCTCACTTCTGGGGGAACCAGACCTGCCAGGCCTCCTAGCAGAGCCTTCCCTGACACCCCCAAATCAAACTGCTCTAATCCTCTGCACAGCACCTTCACCATCTGACACTCCACCTATTTGATTATTGTTTATTGATTATTGCTCTCCCCCGCCCCTAACAGTGGTGACCCCTAGGAGCAGGGATGTTGTCCGTTTTGTGGGTTGCTGTGGACCCAGGGCCTGACACATCAGATGCTCAGCAAGTGTTTGCTGCGCGCCTTGGAAGCCCCATTTGCAGAAAGAGGAAACTGGAGCGCAGGGGAAGCAACTTGCCCGCCGCCACTCGGTGGATGGAGGGCCGGCCCTCGCGCGCTCCGCGGGGCTTAGCGTGGGTGCGGGGTGCTGCTCCGGCAGCCAGTCGTCCGCGGGGCGGGCCCTCGGCCGTCAATCCCGCACCCCAGCGGCGCCGAGTGGTGCAGTTGGTGGTCCGGTGTCAGCTCAGGGGGTGGGGCGAGGCGTGCGAGCAATCGCGGGGCGCAGGGACGCCGGCCGCTCAGGGCCCGCCTCCGATTGGTCGTCTATCGCATCACGTCATGCTGGGGGCGGAGCTTCGCGGCCTCTCTAGGCTGCCGGTTGGGCTGCAGGCCTGGAGTTGGGGACCCAGGTGGGTGCGGAGTCAGACGCTCAGGTGAGCTGGCGCGGTGCGCGCAGGTGAGGGGCGCCCAGGTGAGCCAGCGCGGTGCGTGCAGGTGGGGGACGCCTAGGTGAGCGGCCGGGGGTGATCTAGTCTCAGAAGCGCCCCGATCTGAGGACCGCTGCCCTCTTTGGCCCACCTGAGCCCTTCCTGCATCTCCTTAGGTAAAGAGAAAGGAACTGGGCCCCACCGGGCGCCACTTTGGGTGCCCAGATTTGAGAGACGGGCAGCGAGGGAGTGGGCTGCTCAGTGAAGCGTAAAAGACCTTTTGTGTACTCTTGGTAGGAGCAGAAAACGACGCGCTCTTTGTGAGCGCAATTTGGCGAATTCCTTTTTAATAAAATGTTGTGTGTTCTCTCAAAAAAATATATGGATGGTTGGGGAGGGGGAGCTGGAAACATGGGGCATGGAGAGGCCTGGTAGTGAAGTTCAGATAACTGTGATGATAACAGGTAATCTTTCTGAGGGCTGTGCCAGGTACTATTCGAATACGGAAGGATTTCTTGGAACCTTATCTGAACAGCGCGGGGTCTGGTTTGGGAATTTGTGAATCCAAGAGTAGTAGGGACTGAAGAATACAGACCTGACAAAGTCAACCTGAGATGAAAAAGAATGATAAACATCAGAATCGGTGAGGGGTGGGCAGCTGCTCTTCTGGTTGTGAAGACAGTTCTAGAGGCCAGGTAAACCTACCTGTCCACCCAACGTCTATCTTTAGGAGTTTATCCCCAGACCTATTCAGACAGCTGCGTAAACATGCAGATGCAAGAACTCCCATTATGGGCGCCTGGGTGGCTCGGTTGGTTGAGCGACTGCCTTCGGCTCGGGTCGTGATCCTGGAGTCCCGGGATCGAGTCCCGCATCGGGCTCCCTGCTCGGCAGGAAGTCTGCTTCTCCCTCTGCCCCTCCCCCACTCTCTCTCTCTCTAAAATAAGTAAATAAATCTTTTAAAAATTAAAAAAAATAGGGGCGCCTGGGTGGCTCAGTCGGTTGAGCGACTGCCTTCGGCTCGGGTCGTGATCCTGGAGTCCCGGG